>NW_027438669.1:0-51546 GCF_000715075.1 Nicotiana tabacum | reverse complement strand
GGTTTAAGAAGTTGAATCCTGATATTATTGACCATTTACATGTACTCCCATGTACTTGACTTCTATCTGAGAGTTATCCTGTCGGCACGTGAGTTGTCCGTGCAGTCTGATGGTAGGCTATAATCCCGTATTTAGTCACTTATCGCACTCTAGTTTACTGCACTTCAATTGAGTTTGAGCTTTAATCGCTAGTGTTTTGCACTAATTGTGTGTTTTATGCCTAGTAGGAGTGATTCCAATCTATATAGATATTATGGAATAAATTCGAGCTATTTGGAGCTTTGAAATATGAGTAAAAGCCCAAGGGATTAAGCCGAGATCGCGTTCGGGGGTCAAGAACCACATCCAAACTTCAAAACGCAAGGAAAAAGATTCAGTCGGACAAAATCACACAACCGCGGCGTGTGGGGCGGCGTGTGGGGTGCCACTGTAACACCCTAAACTCAGGGAGCGCGACCGACGCTCAACTGAGTGAACCCGGTCGAGCAAGCATGTTAGATACTTTCTACACAACTCACCCATGATCAAGAGAAGACATGATTTCATTAATTAGATAGTAGGAAGTTCATACATACAATACTAAATTGTTTTATTACTCACTTCACTTTTAAGTCTCAAAATACACATATTCTTATAGTTTGTGTGGAACAAGTGATTAAAACACAACATAACTTGTTTAACTTTTCTAGCAACCATGTATAACCCACACTTAGTCTACAGAGCCTCTAAAAATACCAAAGAGTACAATGATGGTGCCGACAACAAGGCTCCGGCTATACCTCAAAACACAATAACTCATACGAAACAAAAAATGCACAACCCCGGAATGAGATGGGGCTCACCAAGTCAGCTGGGAAGAATGAGCACTGCTATCACAGATCAGTATCCTCCGTTGTGGAACCATCCGCATCCATTAAAGATGCAGCATCCCCGGCAAAAGTGATATTAGTACATGTCGAATAGTACTAGTATAAAAGCCAAACACCAATTAAAGAACTCGGAAATACAATAGGAACATGATGAACCAAGGCGACAATAGAATAGCATAGATAGCCGGTTAAACCTAAACAACCTCATCAAGAGTTGTCATTAACATTTATAGAATTCAAGATGAGATCCCCTGTAACCATTTCCACACAAAGCGGCCCCGCCGCTAACCCCAATGTACACGGGTGGAGGTGTAAACACAATACCAAAACTCTACTCAAGCGGCCCTGTCGCCTCACCCAATGTATGTGGGTGGAGGTGTGCACTTTTACACAAAGTGGCCCCGCCGCATCACCCCAATATATATGCAGGTGGAAATGTATCAACGATACCAATACCTACACAAAGCGGCCCTGCAACCTCACCTCAATATATATATGTAAGTGGTGGTGCAACAACAATACCAAAATCATACAGAAAGCAGCCCTGCCGCCTCACACCAATATATGCGGGTGGAGGTGTAACCCCAATCACAATCTCTACACAATTTGGCAAAATAGCATTTCACATAAATCACAACTTTGAATCATAACACGTAGATTCACAATCCATAGTTTGGAACACATCCTCAATTTATATTACAATATCATGAGAGCATTTGAAACACATATTTTTGTCACAAAACTTATTCGGAATACTCAACTTGTAATAAATGTCTTGGAACTTACAAGGATATTGGGGTTCCAATTATTAAAGAAGAGTTAAGACAACATACCTCAATTGAGCTTAATTTAAACTTTAAAACATTCCGAAATTCTTAGCACTTCGATCTATTTTAGAAATATAACAATTTGGACCAAAATTAGGAAGATTGTCATGATTCTAGATCATTTGAAAACATTATCCAACATTAGGTGTGCATTAATGTTTTTAAGGCCCTTTTGTGTAAGATTCCATCATTCCCGAACCCATTCTGTACCATTTTAGCTCACAACCTTCCCACATTCTTTAATAACACATGCATGCAAGATAACAACCCCCACACCCAATTGGCCCCCGGAACTAGGCATGACTGACTCGGTCTGCGGTCATTATGCCGCCCGCATACCTGTTCTACGGTCACATAGTGCACCGCAGAACTAGTCTGCGGTCGCATAATGCGCCGCAAACCTGACCTCCAAAATGGCCTATCCCTGCCTCACACTGCCTCACTCTGCGGCCATTATGCGGTCCGCAAAGTGATTATGCGACTGCATAGTGGGCTGCAGAAACGTCCTCTTTTCCCAAAAACAATCCTTTACTCTCAGTGCATTATTCGACCCAAAAAGTCCGAGTCGCGGCAAGCTATTATGGAAAAATCAATTCGGCACCACGAACCATTATTTTTCCTTTGCAAAATTATTACGGAGCCTTACATTCTCTCCCACTTAGGATCATTCTATTGATACCCAGTTTTTGCCCTCATATTTTTCAAAATACATATACACTTTCAAAATAGCATATTTGCATCAATATTTAGTTTACAAACCTATACAAGCATTTTCTATAATTTTCCACAATATTTTAGGGCTTTAAATTAATTTTCCTGCATTTAAATTATATGAATATTTAGTAATTATCCCTTTAAATTAGTTTGTGATGACTTAGTTACCTAAAATTTTTATTTTTGCACATATAATATATGTTTCAATTATTTTATTTCATTTCATATAATTATATTAGTATTTTTGAGCTATTTATCTAATTTTGCAATAATGGCATGTATTCATACATAAAGGCTCTTTATTCTATATTATTTATGTAAAAATAGCAAATTTATATTTTTATAATACAAAGTTATTATTTTAAGCCTTTCAGTGCATAAATAATATTTGCATTCATTTCTTAAGCAGTTTCCATAAGTTATTTTGATAAAATTCGGGGTATTAATTAATAGCCCAATTGCTTACCTATTTTTCGGACCCAATACTACCCAGACCTTAGCCCAATTAACCTAATACCCTAACCCAATAAGCCCTAGCCCAAAGCCAACGACCCGGTCGCAACCTATTTACCTAACCCGACTTAACCCCTCTTTAAAATCCTGGCCGTTTATCTCTCATATCAACGACCCACAATCAATTCCCCCCTTTTAATTACCCAACCCCAAACCCTAATCCCATTCTCTCTTAACCCGCCGCCCCTAAATCCTCTCTACTCTCTCTTCTTCTCTGAGAAAACCTAGCCGCTATATCACTCAACTTCTCCAAATCCGACTCTAAAATGGAATCAATCACTGACTTACTTACCTTATTGGTCTCCTCTCTTTACTGTTCGTCTGTTTGTGGTGTTACCTAGGTGCTTGCCTAAAGATGGCAAGCAGTACCTTCCGAAATCGAACCAAAGTGGTTCGGATCTTTGATTTGGAGCATTATTTCGTCTACATACCTTCTACATTGTAGTATGTTATTCCGATTTTGTTTGAATTTTTGTGATTTACACTTTCCCTAAAAAAATAGGATTTGCCGTATTCCTCTCTTAAATTGATTTCAAATGGATTTGCATGTTGTCTTTCCTTATTTGTTTCTTAATTTACTCCATTTCCTTATGTGTTTGTTAAATTATTTCTGCTATATTAACCCCTCCCCATTCCCCTTTGAGACGGACTTGGAGTCACAAAAATCTCACTAAAACTCGAGGCTTGTTTTGTTAATTCCTTCATTATCCTCTTCTATGCTTTGTGTTGGCCGACTAAAAGCCAAGGCCACTGAGAGTCTACTGTTCGAACTTTCTATTGGTGCGAGCATTGCCCGGGGTTATTTTGAAGTTCTTGGGAACTTTGACGCATCGATATTTCTAGGTTGTTGTGGATCTTTTATTCTTTATTGTTGTCCGTTTAACTGGTAAGCTACTTGACTTTGCAATTTCATCCCTATGTGTCTTTTATTCACATGTGTTCTCACCTCTGAAATACATAGCTTAATGTATTTTCTAGATTATTTTGTGCGCGATTCTGTTAAGTCTACTGTATTCTAAGTCTCTTTAGCATCTAACTTCCTCCTAATGCTGCTAGTTTTGAGATTGCTTAAGTCTAATTTGGATAATCTGATTCTCTTAAGTTTGTTTAACCAGTGTATTGGTGCCTGAACATTCCCTAAAACTTGCTTACTTGCCTTGTCCTTAATCTCTATAATGAATGCTTCACACTTGTGTTAGAACTTCCTGTGTTAATTATAAAATGTTCCCCTGCTATTGTGTCACTCAACATGAGCCCCATACCCATTAGTGATTGACTGAGATCTTAACAGTTACCTCAACTTGTCTTCCATGCCCTGTTTGAATCATTTTTGTTTTATGGCATAACTTAGACCTTCATTAGTTAATTAATTTATTATGTCAATCCCAGAATATCTACATGTGTTGTTTGGTATTAGCTTGCTATCTTTTAGTGCTCTAAATCTCTGCAATGTTGGTCCTGTATGTACAATGTGTTTCAATTTGTATTAGAACATTTTCTATTGACTATGACCTTTCTTCTATGCTAGTATGTCTCCCCAACATGTCTATGGTTCATCTGATATCCTGTTTTTTCAGTGATTATTTTTCTTATCACAATGTGCATCCCCATCATGTCTAAATACTTATTAGCATGGCACTAGGATGTGTGTTTAGCATCATCTCTTAGGTTTCAACTTGTTTGTATTGTGCATCTATGACTACAAACTTGTTTCTCCCCTGACCCTTCCCACATGTGGTTTTGTCATATGTTGTGCTCCCTATCATGTCTGAATGCAGTCATGCTTCCTGATGAGAGTTAATATGTATATCTTATTGATGCTAAGATGTATACTTAACCTAAATTAGACTTCTTAGGTCTCAACCTATTTGTGTTAACTTTTATCAAAATTTAACTAACCTGTTCCTCCCTCTAATATGGGTTTGTTATGTGCTACTTTGCTAAATGTTGAAGTTCTACTAAATTAAGTCTTGTGATTTGCTTGATTCGTTGTTTCGTATGCTCAGCTTCACTATGTTTGTTTTAAGTATAAGTGTATCACCTAACTTCTGTCCCTCCATCACTATCCACCTTCCTTACGTGCTACTTATGATATTCTGAATCCTTCATTCTTAGCCGGCTGAAAGCCAAGGCTACCTAGGTTCTATTGTTGGCCTCCCTAGTGTGAGCACTGCTCGGGGTCCAGTTGAGACCCTTGTGAACTTTGACACACTAGGGCTTGGTCCTTTTTCTCTCCCTCAACCTCCAAAACTGTTGCTACTATTCCATTTCTCCTGTCATGTATTGTGTATCTGAATTTGGTTGTTTGAAGTGGCGCAACACTTGGTGTTGTGGTTAAGTAAATTGGTTTGGATTCTTCTATGGACCTTGAGTCATGTATTGAACACAAGTCTCTATCGAAGGCCTGGGTAAGTAGTAGGAGGTGTTGAAGGCCCAGCCAATGCTGGGTATTTATTTGAGTCTACTGTGGGCATGTTCACTGTTATGTAACATTTTTACTTTACTCATTATTGGGCTTGTAATAATCTTTGTATAAACAATTGGGGTTGTTAGTAAAAGGGGATGGGGTAGGTTTTAATATTCATATACGACAGGTAGATAACATGCCTATAGAACTTAATGATGTGTTTGCTATGTGTCGTTCACAAATCATGCCATTAGGGAAATCACACACTCACACAACTTGTATGCTATCAAAGCATAAGTGCTTTATTTATTCCCATGTCTACTGCTATGTGTCGCTAGACAGCATGCCTATAGGAAATAAATGCCAATAACAGTCCTTCAATTTGAATAACTGCACCATGTTCATTATATATCATGCCTATAAGATTTTAATTATTTAATTCACTATTTCACTTAGAAAACATGCCTATAGGAGCTAAATATAAAAAATCAGTTCCAATCGCCAATCTTTAGAAATCCTGCCTATAGGGTATTACTACTTGCTCTAAAGTGCTGATATTGGACTCTTGAAATGTTGTTTATTGCTTAGCTACGCCACTATTAGAAAGCATGAGTAATTCTGAGAATTTCGAATAATTTTTATTGTCCCTTACTGTGTAAACCACTAAGAGATCATGCCTATAGGTTTTATTAGCTTATAATCCATAATCTCAATAAACAACTTAGCAGTATCAGATACTCTCAAACTGGTAATTTTGAAATCATAGGTCTAAAGTGGCGCCCTGCATCTGAAACTTCTTGCATATTTGGATCATATCATATAGAAACCATGTCTATAGAGCTTAATGACTACAATATTCCTCAATTCTGAAATTTGTCTACTGCCTATAACATGAACTTGCTCGCTTGCATTTCTTGCTTACCTGTGGAGGCCGACTTGAGCCATTTATTATCTTTATATGCAGTCATACATGTTTTGAATGTCGCTTAGATTTATCATTTTGAGCAACCTAAGTAAAGTCCAGAACCATCCAAATAGATGTCCAAATGCCTCCTAGACCATAGGCATGGGACAGGTAGTGCACGCATAAGGCACGATTTAGAACAACTAGTGCGCTTAGGTAATAACTTAAAGATAGTAATCGGGTCGCAGGAGATGATAGTCTGTGCCCGCTGAATAATATGAGTAACACCCCATCTTGAGGGAGTTACAAAGTATTATTTATGTTGCACGGGGTGATCCTTTAGGCTAAAAAACTTAGGACCCCCCATTATACCTTTGAATCAAGTGTTTGTACTTACTCAAAGTCTTTGATAATCAAACTTCACAAATTCCTTGTTTTCTCTGTCATTGTTTATCTGACTAACTCATATAATTCAAGTTCGACTGGGACCCATAGTTGTGGACCTCGAAGAGTGCCTAACACCTTCTCTTCGAGGTAATTTTGAGCCATTACCCGATCTCTGGTGATGCAAACTAGTCAAACCCGAGTCATATGAAAATAGGTGCCCTAACGCACCTTAAACCATTAGGTGGCGACACTCCTCTGTTAATACCATCCTTTAAAAGAGTTGTCACACATCGAGGCCCGATTTTCAAGAGAGAAAAATGGGGCGCGACATCATGGCGACTCTGCTGGGGATTTAAACTTAGGTTCTTACCATAAGAAACTTGGCGCATGTGAATTAGTCTTCTTTGATAAACATGTTTCTTTGTTCTTTTATTATTTTGTTGCTATATGAATATCCCGCTCCTGCTTCCCTTTTTATTGCTCCAGACACACCCTTTCCCTTATTCTCCCTCTATTTGAATTCGTATGCAAATCCCTTCCCTTATTTTCCCTTCTTTTTCTCAAATTGGCTCTAGCATGCGTGTTATTTTTTAGTCGTTCTTATTTACTCCAAGTCGCCTTTTAAATTGCTACACCATGTCTCTCCCTACCCATACTCCATTGCTTACTTTATTATAACTTCCACATTGCGCGAACTAACTTTTTCTTGTTTTCCTTTCTTTTCATGTCTTTACGTTTCGTTTTAATACTGCATTTACTGTCTTTATCATGCAAAATATTTGACAACGTGTTGTTTATATTTGCATAAAGCATGCTCCACATCGTATTCCACTCATGCCCAATTAATACCATAGTGGCACTTGATGAGTGTCCGCACTCTTCCGAAATCACCCTTTAAATTTGGAAAGGCTTATTTGTAGTAAAACTAGTCGATCAGCGGTGCAGTCGACGGTTCCGTGCCTTTCCCTTTCAAGATGTCTGCTTGAGGGTACCAGTCTAAACTTTTCAATAAACCCTACTCTAATATTAACTGTGCATACATCATGACCAAACCTAGTATGGGTTAGAACGCTGTCCGCGTGATAATCCACTAAGGCAAACCTTGTCCAAAGTCCGCCGGGATTTCCGTAATCCCAATGGATACCATCACGATATGTGCATTATTTGGAGAAAACATGCCTGTATGCCAATCATTAATGTGTAAATAGTCAAATCCGGAGGGGGAAAGGGCTAACTTTATTTGTTTTGCTAAAATGAGGCACGAAGTCCCCAAGTTCGGCATGATTCAAAATATCCCACCTTTTCTGCTGGATTGGTGGAAAAACCACTCACCAAGTGACAAAAACCATGTAAAAAGAGTCCTCGGGTATTTACCTTCTTTATTGGACATTCATCAAAACAATAGACTAATTGAGGCTGCCACTATATTTTGGGATTAGAGGACAGCCGTCTTCCATTTTGGCGACATAGAAATGACTGCTCTTTTAGAGGAAATAAGAGGCTTCACTGGACTCCCATGGGATTGCCCTGGTTTGTTGGTACCAAAAAACCGTATTTCCCGAGGTTTCTTGAAAATGATGGGTTTCAAGAAAAATGATGAGTTACTCTGTTTGAAGAAGTCTTACATACCATTTGAGTTCTTTTATGAGCGTTATGGGCACATCAAGTCATTTCGCCTTTACCATGATGAACTTGCCATTACCTATTTGGGTTGGACACACCGCCAAGTTTTCGTATTCATTGTCTATTATTTGGGAATGCTGATATTTTCGATGAAGGGAGAAAGGATCCACACTCGCCTAGCTATGGTTTATAGGAATTTAATGGAGGGAATTGAGGGGCAAATTTATACCATTATCCCTATGATCTTGGCTGAGATGTACCGGGCTTTAGACCGTTGCAAAAAAGGGTATGGGCACTTTGAGGGTTGCAATCTGTTGTTGCATGTATGGTTACTAGAACACTTTCAGAGAGGTGAATTCCTTCAAGAACTTCCGCGACGACCATGGAATGACCACATAGCCTATCATCATCCGAAGAGAATGACTTTTATCCCAAACAGATTTGTGCAATCGGGAAATGCTGTGAGCTGGGTACGTTTTTTCCGCAATTTGACTGATGAAAAAGTGCATTGGATCTTCGAATGGTTCCCTAGCAGCGAGTTCATCATCAGGTCAAGAGAGACTCCTCATCTAGTGCTAATTGGGTTGAGAGGGATCTACCCTTATTCTCCTATAAGGGTTATGAGGCAAGCTAGGAGAAAGCAGGTTATACCTCGGGTTTCCAACATGGTCTAGTACAAAGCAGACTTCAAGGGGAATACCATTCTATTCAAGTTCGAGGCACAACATATGTGGCATCAAAAGATCATTGTGGAGAAAGATACCATCGAGCTAGATTGGTATCACGCCGGTCATGTGTACTTCTACCCATCATGGTTGGTAGATGATATAGCTGGAGATGTCAAGCCAGGGATTAATCTGAGGAATAGGGTCATAGACGACGCTGCTGAGGCATAAGTCAAATACAGGATGTTGCACAAAAGGGTTTTCGAATTTTAAGCCAGGCATTTGGAACAACACAAAGTGCATATGGACGCAATCAACAAATGGAAAGGAATTGCTACTAAATCAATAGAGAGGTTGGAATATTTGGAGCAGGGGTTGATGGAGCTTGAGGGAAAGATGAGGAAAATGATCTCAGACTGTCAGAATGCAGAGGGCAATGAATGAGGGTATCAAGCAAGGGCTTATTTGTTGTTGGACATGCGCGACCTGGGGAACCTGATTGATGGAGCTAAGAAGGCCAAGCATGGAGAAGGTCCCTCTGGGACCAAATAGATTAGGAATAATGTCTTATTTGCTTTCTAGACTCGTTTTAGACTTTGATTATAATAAGGAAAATGCTATTAGTAACCCTTTATAATTATTGTCGTTTTAGTAGAGGTTTGGTTCATTTATCACATTAATGAAATGACACAATTATTAGCATCAATTTTCTCCAAATCTATATGTCGCTTAGGCCTACATCGGGCACAATGAGGTCCCCAAAATTAGGACGCAAATTTATTTACTAATTCTGCAACACATGTTCAATATCGCAAACATCCTCTTAATAATCCTTACTAACTTGTTTACCATTTTGTTTTTCTTTTCTTTTGTTTTTTCCCATTCCCAAATGTTGGTTCGTGCATACTGGCATCATCCGCATATCATATTGATCTAGAGGTCCTTCACCTCCTCCAACACCAAGTGATCCTAAAGGCAAAAGCAAAGGGAAAGAAAAATTGGACGATTTAAGTGGTATCAGAAAGGACAATGCAGAGAACGTTGAAACCTCGGACGGTCGGAATACTCCAGCATAGAACGAATTGGTCCTACGTCTGTAACAGAAAATATTGGAACTACAAGGGGAACTTGAGCAGGTTCGGAACTTGGCAAACCTTTCCCTCACCCTAAAAGGTCCCCGACCTTAACCAACAAAACAATTTTGTGTAGTGGTTTATCCGGCTCTTATTTGAATGCCAAGATCTCATCTAGAGGTGTATCCATGTCCCCGGGAGAGAAAAACTTAGCAATGAACTTGGCCGCCAACTCATCCCAAGCGTGAATTGAATGGTTCAGCAAACGTTCCAACGAATCTAAAGATTTCCCGCATAGAGAGAAGGGAAAAAACCTTAGTCTCAATGCATCCTCGAAAATATTAATTTGCTTGCTCCACCAACATGTATCCAGAAAGCCTTTCAAAAGTTTGTAAGCATTTTGAATTGGAGCACCGGTGAGGAAACCCTGTTGCTTAAGCAAAGTGAGCATCACATTGGTGATTTGAAAGCTGCCCGCCCTAATACGGGGAGGGACTATTGCACTATCATAACCTTCGTTGGGAAATATATGGTGTGGAGATGCTTGTGGTGGCTATGGTGGAGGCGAGGGTGGAACGGGCATGTTGACTTGTGGTCTCTGGCCTCTTTGTTATGGCACTTGACGTACCTCATCGAGTTGTTCCTCTTCACCATCCAAGTGCCCCAAAGGCATATATCCGAGCTCATTGTTTGCCATGATTGTACGTAAGATTTCTTAAACACGTTCGTAACACGGAAGGGAAAGAAGATATGCCAAAAACACACTCAAATATATAGCTAACATCGTTTAAGCTCACTGGCAACGACGCCAAAAATTGATCCACTCCCAATCCACACTCAACAATGAGTGGAAGAGATATTGGAAGAATTGTACCTAACTATGAGTCGGGGTCGATTTTCTCAGGGAGCTAAAAATGGGTGTTGGGGTATACTTGATGCGTGAAGACGAATGAGCTTAAATACACTTCCAATCAAGCTGGTTTTGCTAATTTCTTTTATAAACTACACTATCAATGATCAACTAGAGAAACAAAATTAGACATTGACTAATTGTTTTTGGTTGTTTTCAAATAGGTAAAAAGGCCTAGGGATGTAACCTTTGCGTAGGTGTTCGCCTAATGGGTTTATTATGTTAACACTTATTTTAGTAATTGTGGTCTATTATAGCTCTCAACTCTAAGTTACCCACTCAATACCTCTCAGCCATAGAGTGATTTTGCTCCATTTGAATTTCTCAAGCCCAAATAAGTATCAAGCTAAATAGTTGATATGAGCTCATGTCGGATTTTCCCTATCTCTAGTTCAAACCCTTTATTTAGGCTATTCAAATACTTAACTAGCCCAATTTCTTGTTAGCCAAGTTTTCCTGGACTAGGTCCCTCTTTGTCAAGTAAAGACTAAGTCAAAAAGGCAGGAATCAATGTTTGCAACCATTAATTCTATAATTAAAGTATGACCAAGGCTAAATGAAAAACATCCAATCATAAACAAGCATTAAATTAGATACCCATAATATTTACACATTAGGGTTCGGCTGCAACCATTAAATTAAATTCCATGTGCGGTCCGCACATTGCTTGAGTCTGCAGGTTGAGAGATTTTGCTGCCGCACAATTTGATTTGCGGCTGCACTTCAGCTTCTGCGATTGCACAAATCATTTGCGGTCTGCAGTCCTGGCAAGGCTTCAGTCTTGGTCATTTTTCACACTCTCTGAACTTTTTGATTCTTGTCAGTGCGACCATGTTCTGCGGCCGCACAAATTGTGTACGGTCCGCACTTCTCTTCAATCACTTATGGGCTTCTACATAAGATCTGCGGCTGCAGAGAGAATTTTGCGGTTAGCACATTCTTTTACGGCTGTAGAAATACTTCTGCAATCTACACTTCTGGTATGCTATGCTCTTTCCTGCCTCTTGAGCCGGAACACCACTTTTTGAGTTGGATTTTTTCATTAGAGTCAAAATCTCCAATATTCCTGCAATTTACACACTTTCATTAGTTTTGGGAACATAAATCAACATTTTCGGACTAAAACTAAAGCATGAAGGTACTAAAGTGGTCAAAATCCGCACTTATCAATATACCACAAGCAGGAAGACCATAAACAAGGCGCAATCAACCATTCAACACCGAGGGCCATCTTGCTCGAATTCCGCCACAATGCCCAAATAGAACCACATCATGTGTGTAAATAGTCAACAGTCTCACAAATCATTGTATCATATGAGAGTAATACATGGAAAATATCAGAAAAAGAATAACATCAACTATAACATATGACCGTCCCTCAATAGTAATTGTGCTGAGTAAACAAAGCCAACCCGATGTAGAACACACATTCTCATTAGACCTACCAATGCCCTCAAAATCAATTCCGATACACACGAAATAGGTAAAGAACCTCTGAAAAGTCCACATTAACCTATCCATAACACATTCACTCAACTGTCAACCTCTCAACATACCTTCACTGTCTACAACCAACGAACAATATGCCTTTGAGAACCCTCGTAGTCTTTAAATCCCTAGATTACCTGATTATTCGCGTCTGATCCCAACCCACCACTCAAATGAATGATACATCCCTCATATATAATCACCTCACAATAATTATTTCCATAATTATTTCGTGCCACATAGCAAACTCTGAACATCAGTAGTCAACCAACAACCAGGCGATTACCGTAATACCAGTCAAGCATCTGCAAGTCAAACAAAATATGCCTTCTGAAATATGCACCATTATCAGGTGATACATACAGTGCCAGCATCCTTCTAAATGTCTGAAACCGTCAATCATGTCTAGAACTCCTGACCTTCAATTCAAAGTTGAACCGCAACCTCGTACATGCAAACCTTAATCCCACACGTCACACCACATCTATCATGCCATCATAAGAAAAATATGAAAATCCCATTATCATCTCAGAATTATAAACCGGACACATATTCTGTCAGTCAGAAACATTCAACTTGTCCCTTATCCAAGAAACAATCACAAGCCGTGGTTGAAATCATTGGGAGCTCTTCTAAACCCATTAGCACAAAACCAAATTGCCTTACATTTATTGAGAGAGTTGAGTCAGTATCAGCAGGTGAGTATATCTTCAGATTATCTTTGACTCCTAGTTACTTTCAATTATTATATTATTAGTTCAGTTTCAGCTTTCAATATATTGCCTTACATACTCGGTGTTGATACCAAATTTTTTCCTTATATTTTTAATATATATATATATATATATATATATATATATATATATATATATATATATATATATATATATATATATATATATACACTTTGAAATAGTATATTTGCATTATCATTTAGTTTATAAACCTATACAAGCTTTTTTCATAATTTTTAAAGGCTTTAAATCGATTTATTTCTATATTTTTATTATATAAACATCCAGTAATTATCCTTCAAATTATTTTTATGATGATTTAATCATCTAAACTTATCATTTACACCAACATGATGTTTTAAATACTTTTCAGTGCATTTTTTATAATTACATTTGCATTTTAGGGCTAATCGCACATTTTTGCAATAATAGTCCATATTCATGTATAATTACATTATTTATGCAAAAAATAACTTTTTATATTTTTATAACGTTAAGTAATTCTTTTTAATCATTTTAGTGCACAAATAAATTTTTTGTTATTTATTAATTACTTTTATGAATTATGTTTATTAAATATTGGGTATTTAAAAACTAGCCTAAAATCCTACTTATTTTTCGGGCCAATCACTCGACCAAAATCTAATACTCTAGACCAAATAACCCCCAGCCCAAATCAATTAACCCAGCCCCACAACCCGGCCGCGACCCGTTTTAACCACCCGAGCCAACCACTTTTTAATCATGGCCGTTGATCTCGAAGATCAACTGCCCCCATATCACACCCTCTCTTTTAACTACCCCAAACACCCAACGCTAATCCCCATTTCTGACCGTCCGCCGCACTCATATCCTCACCTCCATTCTCCCGCACCCCTAAAATCTCTCCTAATCCCACCCAATATGGGATTCCATGGTGTTTCTTTGCCATATACGGCCTCTCTTTTGTACTGGTTACTCTTCTACACTGTTTTCCTAAACATGGCAAGCAGATCTCATAAAGATCGAACCAAAATCGGTTCAAATCCTTGACTTTTCTGATATTCTATCTATATTCATCATTTTGCTCTATTGTTAGTACGATATTTGTGTATCTTTTGTTGATTCTTACTTACCCTCAAATTATGGTTTTCAGATTTCCTTAAATAAGAACAAAATTGTTTCGATTCTTTGATTTTTAGTGCTATTTGTGTCTATATTCATCCTATGTTATTATTTTTGTGTATATTCTGGTAATATTTGTTTTCCTAAAAACTAGGGTTTGCTTGACTTCTCCCAAATTGATTCTGAATCAGTTCCGCATGTTATTCTTTCCTTTTTCTTTAAAGTTGATTGATTGTTTTTCCTTGTTTGTGTGTTTAACTTTGCTACTATAAAAACCCATCCCCTTACCCTTTCTGGACAGAACTGGAATCACTATTATCTCACTAAAAATTGAACTTTTCTACTCTATACTGGTTCACTATTCGATTCTGTTTGGTTCTTGGCCGGCTGAAAGCCAAGGCCATTGGACTTATAATTTTTCTGACCTCTCTTAGGTGTGGGCAGTGCCTAGGTTCTTGAAACCCTTGGAACTTGACATATTCAGGACTATGGGTCCTTACTGCAATCTTTTTCTTATTTATCGAACAATCACTGGTTATTTTCTAACTTTCGCAATGTTATTATGTTCTAATTAGCATGTTCTCTTAATTGCATGATCTAATGCATTTCTTTGACTCCTTTCTGCCTAATACTGCTTGTGATTGCTAGCTTAATAATACTTTGCAGCTAGCCTAATTAATTTAGACAAAATGAAGCATGCTTAGTTTAGTTTGTGATAACCTAAAAAATCTGTTTTGACTATATGGTTCAATCGATGTTCTCTACCTAATTCTGATCTTCTAATGACTAATTTGATGTTATTAGTATGCCCTAACTTGTTTAAGACCTTTACTCTAAATGTTATATGCTCTTATGACTATGGTTATCACCCTATGTATTCTTAAAATGATAGTATGTCATAATTGTTAGGACCGAAAAACTCAGGTATCAGACAACAAAGGACAAACCTGGTTCAAAGAAGAGGACGAACCTGGGAAAACAAACTTCAGATTGTTACTTTTCTTTGTTCATTTTCTTACAGGTTATAAAGGACTCATTTATAGGGGGAAACTACATAACACGTCCTCGAAGTGTTTGGAAGTTATCGTAAAAATACAAAATGCATCTTTGAGAACGAAACTATATATTCCCTCGAAACAAATAAAAAAAAGTGGTTGGAAGCTTAAGTTAAAAAGGTTGATCGAATGTTGAGTTATATGTAAACGACTTCCGAATGGAGTTTTGATGGTTCTGTTAGCTCCGTAGGGTGATTTTAGACTTAGGAGCGTGTCCGAATTGTGATTTGGAGGTCCGTAGTGGAATAAGGCTTGAAATGGATGAAGTTGGAAATTTAAAAGTTTGACCGAGAGTGGAATTGGTGGATACCGGGCTCGGATTAGGGTTCCGAGAGTTGGAGTAGGTCCGTTGTGTCATTTTTGACTTCTGTGCAAAATATGAGGTCAATCGGATATGATTTGATGGGTTTCGGCATCGTTTCCTTAGTTTTTATTAGGCTTGAATTGGGGTGCGATTCATATTTTTGATGTTGTTTGATGTGATTTCAGGGCTCGACTAAGTTCGTATCGTATTTTAGAACTTGTTGGTATAATTGGTTGAGGTCCCGGAGGCCTCGGGTTGATTTCGGATGGTTAACGGATCAAAATGAGACTTGGTGTATTGCTGAAGCTGGGAGTCTGCTGGTGCAATCGCACATGTGGATTTCTTATCGCAAGTGCAAGCATGTCAACACAGAATCGGAAAGGAGAGAGTGGGGTAGTGGCCGCAGGTGAGAGGGAAATTCGGCACCTGCGTGATCGCAGATGCGGACGAGGGGTCGCAAAAGCGCAAGTCTCCGCATAAGCGGACTGCTTCTCGCATAAGCGAGTCCGCAAAAGCGGAGGTGCAACCACTTCTCATGCCGGAGGAGGTACTCAGACTCCCACTGCCCATACACTAGAGCAGGTGATGCAGGGACTTCAGACATCGGGGGTACTACCAGCCCAGCCAGTTGTAATTGCTCAGGCCTAAGTGGGTCCCGTTATGACTAATGATGAGCAGAGGAGACTAGAGAGATTTAGGAGGATCCAGCCTCCTGCATTTAGTGGGGTCGAGTCTGAGGATGCCTAGGACCTTTTGGACAAGTGCCAGTGGATTCTTCGCACGACAGGTATTCTGGAGACTAGTGAAGTCTCATTCACTACTTTTCAGTTTACTGGGGCTGCCTTCAGATGGTGGGAGGCTTACGAGAGGCACATGCCAGTCGGTGCAGCACCACTTACATGGTGTGAGTTCTCCGCTTTCCGAGTTGGCCCGTCACACACTTTGGTTGGTTCCCACGGATAAGGAGAAGACTAGGACATTCATTGTTGGCCTCACATATGAGTTGCGGTTGCTTATGACTCGATGCTACTTTCAACGAGATGGTTGATATTGCTCGAAAGATAGAGATGGTCCGTAGTCGGGAGCGTGAGGAGAGGGAGGCCAAGAGGCCTTGAGGTTCGGGTAGTTTTGGTGGTGTTTCTTCTGGACGGCAGTCCTACCACAGCAAGGTCCTCCTTATAGGCCCGCTCAAATGGCTCGTCCAGCTCACCGTGGTGCATCATCCAGCCATGGTCCATACAATGCTCGTCATAGTCAATCATCTCTCTGTACACTTCCAGCTTAGAGTTCGTCCCGTGCTACATCAGTTTAGGGTTCATCTATGCCAGGACATTCTAGCAGTTACTCAGGTACTCGGGGCTCGATTCAGTCCCCACCTCCACCACTTCTGGGGAGTTTCTTCAAGTGCGGGGAGTTTGGGCATATGTGGAGACAGTGTCCTCGTCGCCCGAGAGGCCCAGTGCAACAAAGGAGTCAAGCTGCAACTTCCGCACCAGTTACTTCACTATCCGCCTAGCCAGCTCGAGGTGAGGCCCAAACAACTAGAGGTTTCCCTAGAGGGGTATGCCGATTAGGTGGCGGTTAGGCCTGATTCTATGCTATTCCTGCCAGACCAGATGTTATTGCTTCAGATGCATTGATCACATGTATTATCTCAGTATGCCACAGGGATGCCTCTGTATTATTTGACCATGGTTCCACTTATTCTTATGTATTATCATATTTTGGTCATCATCTGGATATGTCCTGTGAGTCCTTAGTTTCATCTGTTCATGTATATACACCAGTGCGTGATACTATTATTGTGGACCGTGTATATCGGTCGTGTGTAGTGATTATTGGGGGATTGGAGACTAGAGTTGATCTCTTATTGCTTAGTATGGTTGGATTTGACGTGATCTTGGGTATGGATTGGTTGTCTCCATGTTTTGCTGTTCTAGATTGTCACGCTTAGACCGTGCTGTTGGCGATGCTGGGGTTTCCAAGGATTGAGTGGAGAGGTTCTCTAGACTATGTTCCAAACAGAGTGATTTCATATTTGAAGGCCCAACGGATGGTTGGGAAGGGTTGTTTATCTTATTTGGCCTTTGTGAGGGACATTGGTGCTGATACTCTTACTATTGATTCTGTTTCGGTGGTGCGAGACTTTCCGGATGTGTTTCCAGCAGACCTGCCGGGCATGCCACCCGACAGGGATATTGACTTTGGTATTGACTTGGTGCCGGGCACTCAGCCCATTTCTATTCCTCTGTATCGTATGGCACCAGCTGAGCTGAAGGAAGTGAAAGATAAGCTTCAGGAACTTCTTGATAAGGTGTTTATTAGGCCTAGTGTGTCTCCTTGGGGTGCACCGGTTCTATTTGTGAAGAAGAAGGATGGTACTATGCGGATGTGCATCGAATATAAGCAGTTGAACAAAGTTACAATCAAGAACAAGTATTCTTTGCAGCGAATTGATAATCTATTTGACCAGCTTCAGGAAGCGAGAGTGTTCTCTAAGATTGATTTGAGGTCTGGGCATCAAGAGGTCGAAGATTCGGGACTCAGATATTCTAAAGACGACATTCAGTACCCCGTTATGGTCATTATGAGTTCCTTGTGATGTCGTTTAGGCTGACCAACGCCCCAACAACATTCATGTATCTGATGAATAATGTATTTCAGCATTATCGCGACTCATTTGTCATAGTATTCATTGATGATATCCTGATGTACTCACGTAGCCAGGAGAAGCATACCCAACATTTGATGATTCTGTTGCAGCGGTTAAGGGAGGAGAAGCTTTATGCCAAGTTCTCCAAGTATGAGTTTTGGCTTAGTTCAGTGGCATTCTTGGGGCACGTGGTGTCCAGTGAGGGGATTCAAAGAAGATTGAGGCAATTCAGAGTTGGCCCAGACTATCCTCAGCTACGAAAATTTGGAGCTTTCTCGGCTTGGCCGGTTATTAGCATCTCTTCGTGGAGGGTTTCTCATCTATTGCATCGCCCATGACCAAATTGACCCAAAAGGGTGCTACTTTTAGGTGGTTGGATGAGTGTGAGGAGAGCTTTCAGAAGCTCAAGAATGCCTCGACCACAACTCTAGTTCTAGTTTTGCCTTCAGCTTCAGGCTTTTATACAGTGTATTGTGATGTTTCTCGGATCGATATTGGGTGTGTCTTGATGCAGGGAGGTAGAGTGATTGCTTATGCTTCGCGTCAGTTGAAGCTCCATGAGAAGAACTACCATGTTCATGATTTGGAGTTGGCTGCCATCGTTCATGCATTGAAGATTTGGAAGCATTATCTCTACGATGTTTCTTGTGACGTATTTACGGATCATCGGACCCTTCAATTCTCCATGTGTTATAGAAATTGAATTGCAAACCATGTTAAAAATCATGTTTAGACTATGTGTTGGCACTGCAGAGACCTACAAAAGTCATGTACATGTTGAATTATCTACTAAATTATTGTTCTGTACTCAGTCATAGTTTTACTTGCATATTACATCTCAGTATCTACCGTTCATTATTGATACATTATACCATTGTCGTTTGGGCTGATTATCATGATTACTAAGAGCCCGATAATGTAGAAAGGTTGATGACTGAGTGAGGTCGAGGGCCTGATTGTGAGGATATTTATGGGATCAGGCTGCACGCCGCATCATGTTTTGTTAATTTATGCCATGATTGGCTTGTTATAGCGCTTGGGATAAAGGAGCCCCTCCATAGTCTATATACACCCCCAGTGAGCGCAGGTACCTACTGAGTGCGAGTGCCGAGCGATTGAGAGGAATGAGAGACTGTGAGGAATGAGTGACTGTGAGGTTGGAGTGGATTGGAGTGTTGAGTGACTGCTGCTCTAAAAGTTTGCACTTGATTTCATTACTGTTATACTTCAGCTGGCATATATCATTGTCATGTAATTTCTGAGAGATGTTATATTCTGTTTCAATTGAACTTGATATGAATTAACCATTTTGGCCTTAATTGTAGAATTTGAAAGTATGCCTATCTTTCTATGTTGTCATTTCTGTAACTGAACTATATCTGTGAAGCTCGTCACTGCTTTCAGTCCATTATTTAGTCTTGTTACTTACTGAGTTTGTTGTACTCATGTTACACCCTGCACTTCGTGTGCAGATCCAGGTGTTTTCGAATACGGTGGGTGTTGATTTCCTTGCGCAGCTTGATCATTGGAGATTCCTAGGTAGTTGCCCGATGTTTGCAGACCTTGTCTCTCCTTCCTTCTCTTTCTGCTTTATGTATTTAGTTTTAGTCTTTCATAGACATTACTTCTAGACTTGTGTTGTATAGACACTCATGTACTCAGTGACACCCCGATTTAGGAACTTCTGTGTCGAGTTTTGATTTTTATCAAGTTTATGAGAGCTTTAGTTATTTAAACTATTTAGCTCATTTTCATTTAAAAGTGTTTGAATATAGGCGCCATCATGACAGGCTAGTTTTGGGTCTTGACAAGTTGGTATCATAGCCTAGGTTACATAGGTCGCGCGAGTCATGAGAAGGTTTAGTAGAGTTTTGCGTATCCACCAGCCAAAGTAACACCAAAACAATTCCTAACAACACATCCACAACTTAACAAAACATCACCATGTATAACAACGTCACTAATCTCATCATTACAGGCATTATACTATCAAGAGTGGTATCTGGATTACCTTTCAAATCACAATCATTTAAATATACACTCAAGTGGGAACATTTTATTTCCTTAACACTTTTGCCCCTCTATGTGGTCCTCCTCGACTTACGGACTTCGCAATAACACATTAACGGAGACAATTTCAACTCTCGGACTTTTCTAACAAGGATAGCAAATAGTTGCTCCTCACAATCCCATTATCCCTTATCTTCGCCTTATTAGACATAGACACATGAAACACCGGGTACACGGAGAACAATATTAGGGAAACATCATACTAATAGTTTAGCCTATTTCCTTTCAAAATTTCATAAGGCCTAATGTGACTTCACATACTTTACCTTTATTAACAATTCACATAGCATCCTCATACAAAAAATATTGAGAATAACCCATTCACTTTCTTCAACTCTAAATCTCCACGCCGAACACCCAAACTAAATCTTTGGCAACCTCCAACAATTTCTCTAATATGTGCTAGCTTGACTATGACCATAAAATTTCCTATCCCATATATTTGATCACGGGATGATGCTTCTTATTTGACATGCCTGAACCTACAATACTCGATAGATTTGCAACAAATAGAAACAACGAGGTTTGAGATTTCACTGGAATTATTCAAGAATCCATCAACGTGCTGAGCACGGCATTTCAGGAGGTTATATCCTAAGAGAGATGAAGGTCCCCACCAATAGCGCTGACATGGTGATTTGTTGTGGTGACATCATCGGTTTAACAAATGAGTCATAGAGTTGCCTAGTAGGCATTGATAACATAGGGAAAATGTTCATAATTCTAAGATTTAAAAGAAAGGAGTCATCAAAAGGACATCAACAATTGTTTCATTCTATTCGTGCCTTATCTGGTAATAGTAAGCCTCAAAGAGAGCTAACACTTATGTGACACCAGTCACCTCTTGGTATGTAGGAAAAATCAGTTTAACTCGAAATGGGAATATTCTAGCACCCTGAATATGATATGGGTTTCAAGAAACACAAAGTCGCATTACACTCTTAACAATAACTAGCACAAGGAATCTATGCCACAAGCTTACGAGGATGAAAAGAAGTTGAACACTTGTGAGATTATTATCATTCCCACAGCTTATCCTTTGCCAATATTTAATCCTATGCGAGAGGACTAGAGATACGATGAATTTGTCTTTCAATTCAATATGCTCATCATAAGGCTGCTTAACTTTCAATCTCACATAAGTGGAATCATGTAGCTAAGACATCGTAATGTTGGGATGAAATCATGTATTAGTTAGAGAGAATGAACACTTTGCCGTGAGCTTGACATGTTTTTTCCATAACAACTCTCAAGTTTCCATATCAGGCCAATTCACGGGCAACCACAATACTGGTAACAAGGTGATTACTCACTGAGGCATGATGTAGGTGGACATGAAAGTCATACTGAGATGGGTAAACAACAAGACCTCCATGTGACGAATTTGTGATAAATCTTAAGTTGCTCAGAAACTTTATGCCAATATGTGGCCCCTTTCAATTGACATGTACACACATGATAGGTGATAACATATACTCTCATGTTACTAGACAATAAAAAGGATTCATGATACTATTCTATAATTACTTGGCTGGTCGTTTTGAGTAATATAACCCCGTTCCCTCATTTACTGCTCAATTTATGCTTTATAGTTGTTTTATGACTTACCGGGTTAGTGGGTTTGGGTCCGGAAGGAATTCGGAGTGAAATGAGACACTTAGTCTTATAGGTGAAAATTTAAGTTAGAAAAGTGGACCGGATATGGACCTATGTGTAAACGACCTCGGATTTAAATTTTGATGATTCCAATAGATCTGTATAGTGATTTTGGGCTTAGGAGCGTGTCCGAAATATTATTTGGAGGTCCGTAGTGGAATTAGGCTTGAAATGCCAAAAGTTGAATGCTTTGGTAAGTTTGACCGTGGGGTTGACATTTTGATAACGGGGTAGAAATCCGATTCTGAAAATTTGAGTACCTCCGTTATGTCATTTATGACTTATACGCAAAATTTGAGGTAAATCGGACGTGACTTGGTAGGTTCCGGAGTCGTTTGTAGAAATTTGAAATTTCAAAGTTCATTAGGCTTGAATTGGGGTGTAATTTGTGGTTTTAGCATTGTTTGAGGTGATTTGAGGGTTCGACTAAGTCCGTATGATGTTTTAGGACTTGTTGGTATATTTGGTTGAGGTCCCAAGGGGCTCGAGTAAGTTTTGGATGGTTAACAGATCATTTTTGGCCTTGGTGAGATTGCTGATATCTATTGCTGCATTTTTCTGATTTTCTCTTTCGCGTTCACGAGTGGGCCCTCACTTTCGCGAAGAGTGTTTTCTGAGTGCGAGGTTTTGTTCTTCGTGTCCGCAAAGGGGAGGATGCGAACGCGAAGGTATGGTCTGTGTGTGCATCGCGAACACGTGAGAGGTGTCGTGTTCGCGTAGAGGATTAAGGCTATTGGGGACCCTCAGGTCCTTGTTCTACGTGTTCGCGAGGTGGCGGTTGCATTCGCGAAGGTCTGAGTTGGTAAAGCTTCGCGTTTGCGAAGCCGTGGTCGCGTTCGCAAAGGGTAAGATTTGCAAAGCTTCGCATTTGCGAAGCCACGTTCGCGTTCGCGAAGGGTTAAATTTGTGGGTAGTCGAGTTGAGCTTCGCGAACGCGAGGGACCTGTCGCGTTCACGAAGAAGAGAGGTCGGGACAGAGAGTTTTAGTTCTTAAAATGGGACTTCGTCCCATTTTCAGTTTATGACGGATTTGAGCTCGGGAAGAGGCGATTTTCGGGTGTTTTTCATGGAAAACAACGGGGTAAGTGTTCTTAAATCAATATTAGTTAGAGGTGATGCACATGCTAGGTGACGGGTGTGTGGGTGTGCACTGAGGGAATTATGACTTGGTCTGTCCCGGGAAACTGTAAAGTTGAAAAATTTGTTGTTAGCTATATGCTATCTATGTGTTGATAAAATTTGACTATAAATCATGCTAGAAATCATGCTTAGGCTATGTGATAGTACTCTTGGGACCCACAGAGGTCGCGTACTTGTTGAATTGCCTGCTAAATGCTATATGTACTCAGTCTCAGTTTTATTTGCACATTTTATCTAAGTCTCTATTATTTTTATTGATACATCTTATCATTGTTGTTTGGGCTGATTTCATGATTATTGAGAGCCCGAGAGACTGGAGAGATTTATGAGTGAGTGAGGCTGAGGGCCTGATTGTGAGATATTGATACTATAGCACGTGAGTTGGCCGTGCAGATCCTTATAGTATACTATAGAATATGAGTTGGCCGTGCGGATCCTTATATTATACTATAGCACGTGAGTTGGCCGTGCTGATCAAGATATTTATATTATGGCACGTGAGTTGTCCGTGCAAATTATAGCGCTTGGGCTGTAGGAGCCCCTCCGGAGTCTGTACGCCCCCAGTGAGTGCGGGTACCCATTGAGAGTGAGTGATGAGGGCTGGGAGCCCAGGGAGTGATGAGGATTGGGAGCCCAGTGAGTGATTGTTGTCCTAACAGGGTGTATTTGATTTTCATTTGTTGTTGTACTTAGTTGCTATCTGTCATTGTTGTAAAATCTCTGAAAGATTGTTGATATACGGATTACATGAACAGGAACTGTATAAAAATTTATTTGACATTAAACTGCCAGATTTGATAGCATGTCTATTCTTTGCTAGAATTACTGGAAATGAACTATAACTGTGTAGCTTGTTACTATCTTCAGTTCCTTAATTATTATTGTTACTTGCTAAATTGTTTGTACTCATACTACACCCTGCACTTCGTGTGCAGATCTAAGTGTTCCCGGACATAGCGGGTGTTGATCCTTTCACGCGGTTGATTTTTAGGAGATTTTGAGGTAGATATCGTGTTTCGCAAACCTTGTCTCTCCTTCTCTATCTCTTTGTTTACTATATTTGGTCTCAGACTATTATGGACTATATTTTCTAGACTTGTATTCATATTAGATGCTCATGTACTCTATGACACCAGGTTTTGGGAAGTGTTTGTATGGCATTTAAATATTATATTTTCAACCTTAAAGAGAAGTTTTGGTTTATTGAGATTATCGGCTTGCCTAGTATCGAGATAGGCGCCATCACGACAGGCTGGGATTTTGGGTCGTTACAAGTTGGGATCAGAGCTTAGGTTACATAGGTCTCACGAGTCATGAGCAGGTTTAGTAGAATCTTGTGGATCGGTACGGAGACGTCTGTATATATCTTCGAGATGCTGTAGAACCCTTAGGAAAATTTCAATTTCTTGTATTTTGTCATGCGAATTTGTTGATTCTAGAAACTAAATTTCTGCTATTCTATTCTCTCACAGATGGTGAGGACACGTACTACTGGATCAGATGATCAGCCACCAGTGCCAACAGTCGGGCCGCGAGAGGCCGGGGCCATGGTAGAGGCCGGGGCCGAGGTAGAGGTCGAGGTGTAGTTTGTACAACAGTTAGAATAGCACCTGTAGTACCACAAGTTGTTCCAGCATAGGAGCAGATTCCGGATATAGTTGAGCCGACAGGATCAGCTCAGGCACTAGTTGTGCCCATTGAGATTGCAGGCATTCAGGAGACTTTGGCCCAGATATTGGCAGCCTGCACTGGCCTTGCTCAGGTGTTTCGGCTCAGGCTGCACCTGCCACTTCTCACGCTAGGGAAGGTACTCATACCCCCATTGCCCGTACTCCAGACCAGGTAGTACAGGGACTTTAGATACCGGGGGCACTACCAGCCCAACCGGTTGTAGCTGCTCAGGCCCCGATAGTTCCTGTTATGGCAGATGATGAGCAGAGGATACTTGAGAGATTTTAGAGGCTTCGACCTCCACCATTTAGTGGTACTGAGTCAGAGGATTCTCATGATTTTCTGGATAGGTGTCAACGGATGCTTCGGACAACGGGTATTCTGGAGACCAATAGGGTCTCATTCACTACTTTTCAATTTTTTGGGTCTGCACTCAGATGGTGGGAGACTTACAAAAGATGTAGGCCTGTTGGCGTAGCACCCCTTACTTGGCATCAGTTCTCTGTGGTCTTTTTGGAGAAGTTCGTACCTCAGTCCCGGAGAGAAGAGCTGTGCAGACAGGTTGAGCAGCTTTGCCAAGGTGATATATCCGTGACGCGGTACGAGATGAGATTTTCTGAGTTGGTTCGTCACGCAGTCTTGATGGTTCCCACTGATAGGGAGAGGATTAGGAGGTTCATTGATGGCCTCACATATCAGCTGTGGTTACTTATGACTAGGGAGAGAGTATCTGGTGCTACTTTTGATGAGGTAGTTGACATTGCTCGGTAGATAGAGATGGTTTGTAGCTAAGAACGTGAAGAGAGAGAGGCTAAGAGGCCTTGTGGTATGGGTGATTACAACGGTGTTCCTTTAGGGGGTCAGTTTCACCGTGGTAGGGGTCATTCTTATAGACACACTCAGACGGGTCGTCCAGCTCATTGTAGTGCATCAGCTAGCCATGGTTCTTACAGTGCTCACTCAGGCCAGTCTTCATTCAGTGCACTACTAGCACAGAGTTCTCATCATGACTCATCCGCACAGGCTTCTGCAGGTCATCCCTCGGGTTATCAGGAGCAGCAGTTCCTTCATAGGAAGGGTTGTTTCGAGTGCGGAGAATTTAGTCATTTCAAGAGAGAGTGTCCTAGGCTGCTGAGTGGAGTTTCACAACAGAGTTCTCAACTGATGGAATCAGCACCAATAGTTATACCACCCACCCTGCCATCTCGGGGCGGGGGTCAGGCAGCTAGGGGTCGCCCAAGAGGGGGAGGTAGGCAGGCTGGATTCTATGCTTTTCCTGCCATGCCAGATATTGTTGCCTCAGACGCAGTGATTACAGGTATTGTTTCAGTGTGCCACAAAGAGGCTTTTATATTATTTGACCCTGGTTCCACTTATTCATATGTATCATAATATTTTACTCATTATCTAGATATGCCCTGTGAGTCCTTAGTTTCACTTATTTGTGTATCTACACTGATGGGCGATATTCTTACTATGGATCGTGTGTATCAGTCGTGTGTTGTAACTATTGGGGAACTGGAGACTAGAGTTGATCTCTTATTACTTAGTATGGTTGATGTCGATGTAATCCTGGGTATGGATTGGTTGTCTCCATGTCATGCTATTCTGGACTGTCACGCAAAAATTGTGACATTGACGATGCCGGGGTTGCCAAAGGTTGAATGGAGGGGTTCTCTAGATCTTGTTCCTAGCAAGGTAATTTTTTATTTGAAGGCCCAATGTATGGTTGGATAGGGATGCTTGTCATATTTGGCCTTTGTGAGAGATGTTGATGCAGATGCTCATATTATTGATTCAGTATCGGTCGTACGAGACTTTCCGGATGTATTTCCTGTAGACCTACCGGGTATGCCACCCGACATGGATATTGATTTCGGTATTGACTTGGTGCAGGGCACTTAACCCATTTCTATTCCTCCATTTCGTAAGGCACCAGCTGAGTTAAAAGGATTGAAAGAGCAACTTCAGGAACTCCTTGAAAAGAGGTTTATTAGGCCTAGTGTGTCACCTTGGGGTGCACCGGTTATGTTTGTGAAAAAGAAATATGGTACTCAGCGGATGTGCATTGATTATAGGCAGTTGAAAAAAGTTACAATCAAGAATAAATATCCATTCCCGCATATTGATGATTTATTTGACCAGCTTCAGAGAGCGAGGGTGTTCTCCAAAATTGATTTGAGGTCTGAGTATCACCAATTATAAATTTGGGATTCGAATATTCTAATGACAACATTCAGGACTCGTTATGGCCGCTATGAATTTCTTGTGATGTCTTTTGGGCTAACCAATGCCCCAGCAGCATTTATATATTTGATGAATAGTGTATTTCAGCCATATCTTGATTTATTTGTCGTGGTATTCATTGATGATATTCTGGTGTACTCACGTAGCCAGGAAGAGCATGCACAACACCTGGGTATTGAATTACAAAGGCCGAGAAAGGAGAAACTTTATGCCAAATTCTCTAAGTGTGAGTTCTGGCTTAGTTCGGTGGCATTCTTGGGACATATAGTGTCCAGTGAAGGTATTAAGGTGGATCCGAAGAAAATAGAGGCAGTTCCAAACTAGCCCATACCATCCTCAGTTACTGAGATTCGGTGTTTTCTCAAATTGGCCGATTATTATCATTGTTTCGTGGAGGGTTTCTCGTCTATTGCATCGCCTATGACTAAATTGACCCAGAAAGGTGCTCCGTTCAGGTGGTCGGATGAATGTGAAGAAAGCTTTTAGAAGCTCAAGACAGCTTTGACTACAGCTCCAGTATTGGTGTTACCTATAGGTTCAGAGTCTTATACTGTGTATTATGACGCGTCGCGTATTGGTCTCGGTGCAGTACTAATGCAAGACGGTAGGGTGATTGCCTATGCGTCCAGACAGCTAAAGGTACATGAGAAGAATTATCCAGTCCATGATCTTGAGTTAGCAGCTATTGTTCATGCCTTTAAAATTTGGCGGCATTACTTGTACGGTGTCCAGTGTGAGGTGTATACCGATCATTGGAGTCTACAACATTGGTTTAAACAGAAGGATCTTAACTTGTGGCAGTGAAGGTGGTTGGAGTTGCATAAGGATTATGATATCACCATTCTCTATCATCCCGGAAAGGCCAATGTGGTGGCCGATGCCTTGAGTCGTAAGGCAGAGAGTTTGGGCAGCGTAGCATACTTACCGGTAGAAGAGAGGCCTTTAGCCTTGGAGGTTCAGGCCTTGGCTAATCGGTTTGTTAGATTGGATATTTCCGAGTCGAATCGATTTTTGGCCTGTGTGGTTTCTTGGTTTTCTTTATATGATCGCATCAGAGAGTGCCAGTATGATGATCCACATCTGCTTGTCCTTAAGGACATGGTTCAGAACGGTGATGCCAAGGAAGTCACTATTGGATATTACTGTGTATTACGAATGCAGGGCAGGCTATGTGTACCTAATGTAGATGGCTTGCGTGAGCTGATTCTCCAGGAAGCTCACAGATCGTGGTACTCTATTCATCCAGGCACCGCGAATATGTATAAGGAATTTTAGACAACACTACTGGTGGAGGCGGATAAAGAATGATATAGTTGGGTTTGTATCTCGGTGTTTAAATTGTCAACAGGTAAAGTATGAGCACCAGAGACCGAGAGGATTGCTACAGAGACTTGAAATACCGGAGTGGAAGTGGGAGCGTATTACCATGGACTTCGTAGTTGGACTCCCACGGACTTTGAGAAAGTTTGATGGTGTTTGGGGGATAGTAGATCGATTGACAAAATCTGCGCATTTTATTCCAGTCGGTACTAATTATTCTTTGTAACGGTTGGTTGGGATTGATATTCGCGAGATTGTTCGCCTACATGGTATGCCGGTGTCCATTATTTCAGATCGGGGTATGTAGTTTAGCTCACAGTTTTGGAGGGCAGTGCAGCAAGAATTGGGCACACAGGTTCAGTTGAGTACAACATTTCACCCTCATATGGACAGAAAGTCCAAGCGCACTTTTCAGATATTGGATGATATGCTACGCGCTTGTGTCATTGATTTTGGGGGTTCTTGGGATCAATTTCTGCCACTCGCAGAGTTTGCTTACAATAATAGCTACCAGCCAAGCATTCAGATGGCTCCGTATGAAGCTTTATATGGGAGACGGTGTCGGTCTCCGGTGGGTTGGTTTGAGTTTAGTGAGGTTAGACTATTGGGTACTGACTTGGTTCAGGATGCTTTAGAGAAGGTCAAAGTAATTCAGGAACGGTTTTGCACGACACAGTCTAGACAAAAGAGTTATGCCGACAGAAAGGTTCGTGATGTTGTTCACATGGTTGGGGAAAAGGTTCTGCTCAAGATTTCACCCATGAAGGGTGTGTTGAGGTTCGGGAAAATGGGCAAGTTAAGCCCTCGGTATATTGGGCCTTTTGAGATACTTAAGAAAATTGGGGAGGTGGCTTATGAACTTGCTTTGCCACCTAGTCTATCAAGTGTTCATCTAGTGTTCCATGTATCCATGCTCTGAAAGTATGTCGGGGAACCGTCTCACATTTTGGATTTTAGTATAGTATAGTTGGACGGTAATTTGACTTATGATGTGGAGCCAGTGGCTATTTTAGACCGGCAGGTTCGAAAGCTGAGGTCAAAGAACATAGCATCAGTGAATATGTAGTTGAGAGGCCAACCAGTCAGAGAAGCTACTTGGGAGATTGAGCAGGAGATGCAGAGCAAATATCCACACTTATTTGAGACCCCAGGTATTGTTCTAAACCCGTTCGAGGATGAACATTTGTTTAAGAGTGGGAGAATGTAATGGCCCGGCCGGTTGTTTTGAGTATTATAACCCTGTTCCCCCCATTTACTGATCAATTTATGCTTTATAGTTGTTTTATAACCTACTAGGTTAGTGGGTTCGGGTCCGGAAGGAATTCGGAGTGAAATGAGACACTTTGTCTTATAATTGAAAATTTAAGTTAGAAATGTGGACCGGATATGGACCTATGTGTGTGCATCGTGAAATCGTGAGAGGTGACGCGTTTGCGAAGAGGAGTGAGACTATTGGGGACCCTCGGGTCCTTGTTCTACGCATTCGCGAGGTGGCGGTCGTGTTCGCGAAGGTCTGAGCTTGTAAAGCTTTGCGTTCGTGAAGCCGTGGTCGCGTTCGCGAAGGGTAAGATTTGCAAAGCTTCGCATTCGCAAAACCACGGTCGCGTTCGCGAAGGGTTAAATTTGTGGACAGTCGAGTTGTGCTTCGCGAACGTGAGGGACCTGTTGCGTTCGCGAATAAGAGAGGTCTGGACAGAGAGTTTAAGTTTTGAAAATGGAACTTCGTCCCATTTTCAGTTTTTGATGGATTTGAGCTCGGGTAGAGGTGATTTTTTGGAGTTTTTCAAGGAAAATAACGGGGTAAGTGTTCTTAACTCCATATTGGTTAAATTACCCGAATCCATGGTTGTTTTTATCATTTAATTGGCGAATTAAATTGGAAAAGTTTAAAAACCATCTTAGTTTAAATTGATGATTTGAGGGTCGAGTCGGGGTCGGATTTTGATAAAATTGGTATGGTTAGACTCGTGGTTGAATGGGCTTTCAGATTTTTTAACTTTTGTCGAGTTCCGAGACATGGCCCCCACAGGCAATTTTTGAGCTAAAATTTAGATTTTTATGGAAAATTAGTATTTTCTTATGAAGTTAATTCCAATAAATTTTATTTACTGAAATGAATTATTTGTAACTAGATTCGAGGCATTCGGAGGCCGATTTTCACGCTCTGAGGTAAGTAACAGTTTTAAATCTGGTCCTGAGGGTATGAAACCCCGGATTTTGGTATCATGCGATTATTTTAGAGGTGACGTACATGCTAGGTGACGGGTGTGTGGGCGTGCACTGATGGGATTATGACTTGGTCCGTCCTGGAAACTGTAAAGTTGAAAAAGTTATTGTTAGCTATATGCTCTCTATGTGTTGATAAAATTTGACTGTAAATCATGCTAGAAATCATGCTTAGGCTGTGTGATAGTACTCTTGGGACCCACTCGCGTACTTGTTGAATTGCCTGCTAAATGCTATATGTACTCAGTCTTAGTTTTTACTTGCACATTTTATCTCAGTCTCTGTTATTATTATTGATGCATCATATCATTGTTGTTTGGGCTGATTTCATAATTATTGAGAGCCTGAGAGATTGGAGATATTTATGACTAAGTGAGGCCGAGGGCTTGATTGTGAGATATTTATACTATAGCATGTGAGTTGTCCGTGCAGCACGTGTGTTGGCAGTGAAGATCATTATATTATACTATAGCACTTGAGTTGGCCGTGCGGAACCTTATATTATACTATAGCACATGAGTTGGCCGTGCGAATCCAGATATTTATATTATGGCACGTGAGTTATCCATGCAGTTGTCCGTGCAGATTATAGCGCTTGGGTTGTAGGAACCCCTCCGGAGTTTGTACACCCCCAGTGAGCGCGGTTACCCATTGAGAGTGAGTGATGAGGGCTGGGAGTCCAGGGAGTGATGAGGGTTGGGAGCCCAGTGAGTGATTGTTGTCCTAACAGGTTGTACTTGATTTCCATTTGTTGTTGTACTTAGTTGCTATCTGCCGTTGTTGTGAAATCTCTAAAAGATTGTTGATATACGGATTACATGAACAGGAACTGTATAAAAATTGATTTGACATTAAACTACCACATTTGTTAGCATGTCTATTCTTTGCTGGAGTTACTGAAATGAACCATATCTGTGTAGTTCGTTACTATCTTTAGTTCCTTATTTATTATTGTTACTTGCTGAGTTGGTTGTACTCATACTACACCATGCACTTTGTGTGCAGATCCAGGTGTTCCCGGACATAATGGGTGTTAATCCTTTCGCGCGGTTGATTTTCAGGAGATTTTGAGGTAGTTGTCGTGTTCCGTAGACCTTGTCTCTCCTTCTCTATCTCTTTGTTTACTGTATATGGTCTCAAACTATTATGGACTATATTTTCTGGACTTGTATTCATATTAGATGCTCATGTACTTAGTGACACCAGGTTTTGGGGAGTGTTTGTATGGTATTTAAATATTATATTTTCAACCTTAAAGAGAAGTTTTGGTTTATTTAAATTATCGGCTTGCCTAGTATCGAGATAGGAGCCATCACGACAGGTTGGGATTTTGTGTCGTGACATATTCATAAAGGAGTAGAATAATATTTCCAACCATAGAAGTCACATATACCGGAGAGGAAAACAATGACTCAAGAAGGTTCTCAATGCTAGGCTATTTTCCATTGGATATGATACCACATAGGTAAATATTATGGTGATGCATGTATAGGCATAAATGAGCAGATGTTATCCGTTTGAATCAAAAGGTTTTATACGAAATTCATCAGGTATTGTCCCTTGTTGAGAATTTAGGGAAGCAGTGGGAAGTATTAACCTAGGGTTATAACATAATTCAAGGAACCCATTATAGAACTCAATTTCTCAAATGGTTGTAAATATAAGGAATTGTAATTAAGAGGCTTGACGAATATTGTGCCTCGTTGTAAGAGTAGATACAGAGAATGACTCATAAAGTTGTTTCGGTTCTATCCCAACTTCCATAGTAACATAAGAAGTGACATATGACAAAGTGGAACCGGGATCAATAAGAGCATACACATCATGAGATCGGACAGTCAATATACCTGTAACCACATCTGGAGAAACCTCAAACCTTTGACGTCTCCTCATAGCATAAAACCTCCTGGGCCCTCCAGAGCTTTGAATACCACACCTAGCTGTTTCACGCCCTACAGGCGTTATAGTGTCTCTAGCTGGGGGAGGCATTTTGGATGTAGTAGCTACATAACTGGCTGGCTGTGCCATACCCTTGCCCATGCTCTGGCGAGACAAATAACAATCTCCTTGAAAGTGGCCCGTCATACCACACTTGTTGCATACCTTTGTACCATAGTGACACACTCCCGGATAGAATCTCCCATACTTCATACAACGGGGATGAGGTCCGCTGAACTGACTCGTCTCACTGACCTGATATTTACCCTTTTTGCATAAATCATAAGCATACCCCTTATCATTCCTCCAAGCTTCCAATGCGCGATTAACAATTCCAGCACCAGATTGTTGTGTGGGCCTTTGGAATTGCCCAAAGATACCACCTCTAATGCGCTGCTGAGCATACTCACAACACGACGCCAAATGTTCCTTCCCACATGACTGACATAACTGGATGGGTGTACCCAACCTAGGGCATTTGTTCTTCTTGTGCCCCCTCTTTCCACAGCCATAACATATTTCATGGGTCATCAAACATGTTCCCAAGTGTCGCTTCTTGCAAATCACACAATCTAGTTCATTAGCACCAACAACCCTCTTTCGTTTCTTAGATTCTCTCACCACACGATCCGGTGCTGCGGTGACAGTGGAAGGAATAAGGACACTTCCATTAGCAATAAGTTCTTCCAACCCCTCCACCGCTCGACGCATTCTCCCAACGAACTCTTGTGTAATCTTCCCTAGATTCAATGGAGCGGTCATTCCCTCCCCATTGTGATACTCTTAAAAAGAGGCGACGAATATCGTGATACTCTTAAAAAGGGCCAGCGCTAAGGTATGTGAGGCTAACTAACTCTCTTGACGTTTGGGAATGTTTATGATTCTCCATACGTCTCATTCATTATGATTGTTACGAGTTACCTCAGAAAGTAATTATGCCCTAGTCCATGAATAGTTGTAGAACTTCTATTCTCAAGATGGCATAGTTTCATAATCGTTCAATATCCTATGAGCTTCAGTTATGACAAAGCAATTTATTATGAATACATGTCTCAGTCTAGTTCTATTCAACATTCCACTATCATGTAACTTAGTATAGTTTAGTAGTTTAGTATCATATATTGCATTAGGATTCTCAGTTCCTAATTCTAAATTCCTGAATGTTGAACACCTGTATTTGAGCCTAAGGCCGCAATTTATGCTTTATGCATTTTTAGGCCTGAGGCCGTAGATATGTATACGTATACTTGGGCCCGAGGCTATAGCTTGTGCACATATATATTGGGCCTGAGGCCGCAGTTTAATATTCAGACTAACAGGTGGTTCATCAGTCAGAAGAAGGAGTATTCATATCCTTACCTCCTTTGTTCAGTTCAATTATCAATTATCATTTCAGTTTCACTTTCAGCAGTTACTGTTTCAGTTATTAGTTAATGATAATTTCAGTATTCTATTATCAGTTCTTAGTTATCAGCTCAGTTTCAGTTTCTGTATTTACAGTTCTTTCTTTTAGTTATTTTACATACCAGTGCAATTCAAATATACTGACGTCCTTTTTTGCCCGGGGTATGCATCTCACAATGCAGGTAACAATTTATAGGTTGACGATTATGCTTGCTAGGACATCTTGTATCAGCTATTGGTGAGCCCCACTCTTTTTGGTAAACAGTTCGCATTTTAGTATTCTTAAAGTCTTCGTAGACTATAGTTCAGCCAGTCAGATGTTAGCAGAATTTTATGTGTTAGCCTTGTCGGCTACTCATTTTCACTTGCACACTTTTCAGTATTGTATGCATCTATGATAATTCAGTCAGTCTCTTTAATAGATCATCATGTTATTTATTTATATCTAGCTTAAAGTTGTACCAAATGTTGATCCAGCCATATAGTTGGTTCGCTCGGTCACATGCAGTCAGGCACCGAGTGTCGTGTTACGCCCAGGCCATGGTTCGGGACGTGACAAAGCTCGGTATTATAGCATTATGTTCAAGTGTCCTAGGAAGTCTATGAAGTTGTGTCCAGTGGAATTTCTTTTATAAGTGTGTGTCGTCCATGCATATAAATGGTTAACTACTAAGACATTCAAGATTGTCTCATTTCTTTCTACTATAGATCGTGCCATGAAACTTAGAGAAATAGGTAACCTTCTCTTCCTATCGAATTCCAGATGTATCGAATGCCTAAGCGACAGGTAGGAAACACCCAAGGTCCTAGAAAGGGTGATAGCCCATTGAGGTATAATAATGAAGTACCGGTTGGTAACAAACGAGACATGAGAGGATATTGAATGTGGGATACAATGGATATTAGTACATATTAGAGCATAACCTCATCAGAAAGTACAAAAGCATTTATCATGTTTTATGGTTATCAGTTCACCTCAGTTACCAGTTATGCAGTCTTTCAGTTAGCAGGTTTATGGTTATTCAGTATGCCAGTATGTAGTTGTTTAGTTACTAGATCTCTAATTTATAGTGTATCCCAATTCTGGTGACTTCTGAGTACACAATGATGTATATGGGTGATAAAAGAAAATGTAAGTAACAATGATTATTGCTAAATCTTCACGTGTTTTACGTACTAATTAAGACTCAAGACTCATCAGATGGTGCAGAAAGTGATTTACCAGATGATGGTATACTCTTAAGGATAAGTTTGTGTATGGTAGCGTATCTGTATGTGTTTTTACCTCATAGAACAAATTCATTTTAATTTTTGTAAATGGAGCCATATGTTGGATAATGATATTTTAAATGTTAGACCCCACGGCGTAACAAGTTAAGAATTTAATTGCAGCGGGCATGAATTGATGACCATAGTTTTGGACAAAAAAAGAGCCTAAGGGCAAAATAAATAAGACTCATGCATGAGTAAGAAGATATGATGTACAAAATGTGAATCGAGAGCAACCGATATTAAATTTCAGGGAATGATTTTAAGTTGTTAAGATTTATTCATATTAGAACTAGAAAGTACCACATTAGTAAGTTATCATAAGAAGCAGCTATTATTGTAAGATAAAGGATATGCCAGTTCCCCTTAGGTTATGTGACTAAGTGTTTACCGCATATGTTTATAGTCTGATATGATTTTGAAGTGTATAGAAAGTTTGGGGTTTGATATTCCAATTTCATTTAAGACATATGATATTTCAATAAGTGTGATCCATGTGCATCGTTCAAAACAAAAGATAGTATGCGATCGTAGAATAGGGTCGGATGGTAAGGGAAGTTAGAAATAACATTATGCTTCACTTTAGTTATCCAAAGTAGAACAAGAATACATGATTCTGGCAGGTGGTTAGTAAAAGAATTGTAAGTAAGTTTTTAGTTGAAACAGTGAATTAGCAATTTCATCAGAGATATATAGGTAAAATTTGATTCACTTAGCCAGGTTAACTCTAGTTAGTGGATGACAGTTTGAAATATCGAACGTGTGTTAGAACCCAAAGAGTTTAAGTTAAACCTGAAGTACAGTGACAGTGGAAGAATAAAAAAATCAGCTAGGCAGTAAGAGAGCCAATTATAGAATAATAGCCTTTTAGAATTTTCAAAATGGGGTCTCCCCAAGATCAACAATATGAGTAGTGTTAAATCATTAAGATTGTGTATGATAGTTGTGAATACATCAGCTTTCTGTTTATGTAAGTAATTCATTTTTTCCTAGTAATAAAGTTTTCTCAAAAGTAAGTCGGATGATGAGCCATCACTGACGTAAAGTGCATAGAATTGCAGAAAATAAGGAAAGTTGGTCGCATACCAAAAACAAAGAGAAGGATCCGCAAGTACAAGACCTTAACCTTTGGTTTAAGGGGGAGTTGCGAAAATCATCAGTATGTTTAGTTGGAGATTTGAAACCCACATATTTAGCATAGGATATAAAAACTATAAAATCATGCCCACTTATGTATCATGAGGGTAGTGCCATTGCACGAGACTCTAATCTTCGGTGTACTTGTTAAAAACTTATCTCACATTAAAACTATAAGTGTTTTCAGGAAGTAACTTAAAAAGATAATCAAGTATGAGAATTATACCTCATTATTGTGGCAGACAACAGAACTATAGTAATAGAAGTTCACTGCTTAGTCAAGCTAGGAGTCCGACTTTCGGACTCCGAAGGTGGTGGAATTGTTTTCCAGAATAGGACTTGTTCCTCCTTAGTACCCGAAGTGAAGGATATCCCTACTTTTTGAAGTTGAAAGATGGGATTCACATGCATAAGATGATGGCTTTTGAACAAGGGGGAGATGATGGTACTTTGAGGTACCAAGACGGATTGTGTATCCTAGACGTAAACGGACATAGAGAAGGATGATCATGTTAGAAGCCCATAATTCCAAGTATTATATCTATCGAGGTTACCCTAATATGTATCATGATCTCAAAGAGATTTATTGGTGGAACGACATGAAAAAGAACGTCACAGACTTTGTGGCCAAGTGTCTAAATTGTCAGCAAGTGAATGTAAAGCAGCACAAATCCTAGTGTTTTACCATAGAATATACATATCCTTTAGTGGAGATGGTAAATATGGGCCTTATAATAGGATTATCTCGCTTACTTGAAAAGCATGGTTTGTATGGGCGAAGGTGTAGATCAACAATTGGTTGGTTCGAAGTTGGCGAAGCAAAGTTGTTAGGAGCAGATTTGGTCAATCAGTTTATGGAGAAAGTCAGGTTGATTCAAGAGCATTTGAAGACTGCTCAGAGTTGCCAAAGGTCATATTCGAACATGCAACATAGAGACCTATAGTTTCATTTTGATGATTGGGTGTTTCTAAAAGTCTCGCCTATGAAAGGTGTTATAAGATTTGGGAAGAATTGAAAGCTTTGTCCCAGATATATTAGGCCGTATAGGATCATACGAAGTATCGGGCATGTAGTATGGGTGGAAACAATTGTTTTAGAATCAAGACCGAGACAGTAGTGTGTAAAATTCAATAGAATCGACTAAGTTTATGGGAGGTCCGTCTTATAGCCTTAGACAGTGCAAGGCCATGAAAACTAACGGCCATAGACAGTGCAAGGCCATAAAAACTCAGTGCCCCAGATAGTACAAGGCACTATCCAGGGCATCAACCTCAGTGCCCCAGACAACACATAGGCACTGTAAGTTTGGCGCCTCCGATGGCGCCTTGCATAGTTATTTCGGCGCCTCTGATGATGCCTCACAACTTATTTAAAATCCCCACCTCGTCCCCCCACACCCTAACACAAAAACCTACTCTAGAATGGGAAACTCTTAAGAACTTAACTTCCCCAAAGTCCCTCCATCATCCAAGGTAAGTTCTAACGATAATTTTAAGTTAATGTCAATTATCCAATATGTTATTAACATGGGTAAATCCTTCCACTCATAGATATTCAGTCGAGATACCATGGTTGAAAAGGAATCCCTAGAACTCGAATTCAAGAGGAGTGAACGTTGAAAAGGTAATGCTTCTACTCCCTAATCATTTATAACTATGAATTTATAAGTTTTTGGGAGAATAGTAAATGGGTTTGATAACGATAACCATAAGAATAGGGGTTTTGGATTGTTGAATTATGATTGTTGTAAATATTTGGGTGATGAGAAATGGTGTTAGTTACATCTATTTGAGATTGTAGAATTACCTAGAAGTAGTAGAATGAGAACTTGGTGAAGACAAGACAAATTACTAAGGGCAATGAGGCTTTACAACCATAAGGTGTTTTATAAAATGCCTAAGTTACTAAAATAGGAGCATTAGTGCTAATATTGGTTCCTCTTGATATATTTACTGACGTAGATTATCGTTGAAAGAGGCAACGAACATCGTGATACTCTTAAAAAGCACCAGAGCTAAGGTATGTGAGGCTAACTCTCTTTACGCTTGGGAATGTTTATGATTCTCCCTACGTCCCATTCTTTATGACTGCTACAAGTTTCCTCAGAAAGTAATTATGCCTTAGTCCAGTGAATAGTTGTAGAACTTCTTTTCTCTAGATGTCATAGTTTCATAATCGTTCAATATCATATGAGCTTCGGTTATGACAAATAAATTTATTATGAATACATGTCTCAGTCTTGTTCAATTCAGCACTCTTGAGGACGCAGTTTATGCTTTATGCATTTTTGGGCATGAGGCCGCCCTTATGTATACGTATACTTGAGCCCGAGGCCGCAGCTTGTGCACATATATATTTAGCATGAGGCCATAGTATAATAATCAGATAAACATGTAGTTTATCATTCAGAAGAGGGAGTACTCATATCCTTACTTTTTTTGTTCTGTTCAGTTATCAGTTATCTGTTATCATTTCAGTTTCTCTTTTAGCAGTTATCGTTTCAGTTATCAGTTAACAGTCATTTCAGTATTCTGTTATCAGTTTTTAGATATCAACTTAGTTTTAGTTCTAGTATTTACGGTTCTTTCTTTCAGTTGTTTTACATACCAATGCAATTCAAATATACTGACATCCCTTTTTGCCCGGGGCCTGCATCTTGCAAAGAAGGTAATGATTTACAGGTTGACGATTCTTCTTGCTAGGACATCTCGTATCAGCTATTAGTGAGCCCAATTTTTCGGGGCATTATCCTTTTTTTCTGTCTTTAGTTTTTATAGTGTTTAAGTAGTAAGGTATGCCAGGGACATTGTCACGGTAAACAGTTAGCATTACAGTATTCTTAGAAGCTTCGTAGACTATAGTTCAATCAGTCAGATGTTAGCATACATTTATGTCTTAGCCTTGTCGGCTAATCATTTACAATAGCAGACTTTTCAGTGTTTTCTACATCTATGATATTTCAGTTAGACTCTTCAACAAATCATCATATTGTATATTTATATCTAGCTTACAGTTATACCACATGTTGATCTAGCCATACAGTTGGTTTGCTCGATCACATGCTGTCAGGAACCGAGTGCCGTGTTACGCCTAGGCCATGGCGTGAAACAAGGCAAGGTAGAAAGAGGAGATAAGTCATTTATTTGAGCTAGGGCTTGCATATCAAGGAGAACTCGTCCTATACTTCCCTCCCATGAACCAAGGTAATGTTTTTGGAGTAATTTTGAGTTGATTACTACTCCTAAACACTTATATTAAGTAGGATTAATCTTGAAGATCCTTAGATTTCCATTCAAATCCCCAAATTGGTCAAGAATACTATAAGTTGGGATTTTTAACTGATTCACTACGAGAGGTATGTCTACCATCTCTAACGACTCTATGGTGATTATTTATGTATGAAATATATGTTAGGACTCTGGGATGGTGATTGGAAGCCGTAAGTTCCTAACCTGGGTTGTATTGGTGTTGTAGATATTGTAAAATGGTTTAATTAATGAGATTTATGGTTTGGGTGTGAATTGTTGGGCATGCATGTGCTAATGGAAATTCTGGATGGCATAGAGATGATGGTAAGGTGAATTATTGGTATGGAAGGTGGTTGTTAGGTGAAGAAACTCCATTGAAGGAGGTTGTAGAAAGATATGCACGTTAGATGTTTGATAAAAAGTCTAAATGACTTAAAGTATATAAATCTTACTAATATTGGTACAAAAGTATTGCATTGTTGCATATTGAAGTTGTTTAGTGCGGTGGACCATCATAGTACTATTAAAGGGCAAAATTCAAGTATGTTGGCTAAACTACTCTCTTAGAATTGAATTCCATGATGTTTCGGCAAGTTTCAAGTATGGTTGGATCAAGTTCCTAATAAATTCGACTATTCCGAATGAACCATGTGTCGACATATATTTATATATATGTATGTTCAAAATGTGTTCTGGATGCTCTTATCATATTATGTTATCCTTCGGGAACGTGTTCAAAGTATGATATGTGTATTAAAATGTTATTACTTTTAGTCGTGTTTCAAATGAATGTCCATTATGCTTAACTTGGAAAGAATACTCCATGTGTCCAAAATACTTATTGCTCATATATATACTAAAGACCTTGATTTCGAAAGCTCATATTGTTGATAATCTATAAAGATGCTTGAAAATGAAAGAAGTGAGTTGAAATTGTGTATTGCCCTTTTTGGGAAAAGTATTTCAAGAATAAATGGTGTTTTACTCGTCTATGATTTTAACATGCATTTCGATTGCCAATCATTTTACTCTATTTCATGGAAAGAAATGTATTATGTTTAAAATCTTAATTTCTAATGAACTTAAAGTTTTGATTTACAAAATATTATATATGTTGATATTTATGATGGTGATACATGATAGGAAAGAAATGGAAGTGTGGAACTTGAAATACGGCCATTGTGCCATGAATAAAGAAACTTGTGAATGGCCAAAAGAGCCAAGGAAATAGTGTTGTTGTGAGTGGTTGAAAATTTTAATGAATATTTATACAATGTTAAAGATGATGAGGTGAATACATTTATATTTAGCAAACCGAGGAAGGGTGGGTCATAAGGCCCACACCCGAAACTACATGAGTCGGTGTACTGGTAGATTGTGGTGGATTGTGATTATTCCCCTTATTTGGGATGAGATTGATATTAGCTGTGAATTGAAAAGTCAACCCACACAGCATATGTAGGAAGGCGGCCTAGCCGATCGGGTGGATATCAGACGCCTTGTTGCGCACATGGTGGTACTACTCTTGGTAAAAACTTTTTTCACATCACATGTTAAACCACATTGTCCATGGGGAAATGGCCTACGCGATAGAGTGTGATAGGACTGCGTGCTAAAAACACGGTGGCATATCGGTGCTAATGTTCTCCCAACCAAAAATATATATTATTTTCGTATTATGAAAATTGTTAAGTTTTAACTTGGCATTTGGATATCATTGATTGTTACTTGTTTCTTCCATGGTGTTTCCCCTTATTTTATTGGCATTCTATTTCATAAGAGCACATTTAGCTTTACATACTAGTACTATTCCATATGTACTAACTTACCTTATGCCGGGGGCGCTGCATCTTCAATGGATGCAAGTAGTTCATCAGCGGGCAGTCTTGATCCTCATTAGCATTTACTCTCTACTCAGCAGGTTTTGGTGAGCCCTACTCTGTTCAAGACTTTATGTCATTTTATGTTGTACTTTATTCTTTGAGGTATAGCCGGGGCCTTGTCACCGGCAATTCCATTCTACTCTTCAGTTGTACTTAGAGGCTCCATAGACATAGTGTGGGTGGTGTTTGATGTTGGGAATTGAACTAGAAGTGTTGGTATTTTTGCAAACATATTTTTCATCATATGTATAAACTTGTAATATGTTTGAAATCTTAAATGAATATCCTTTGAGAAATCTCATGTACACTCTCAGTTTCTCCCTAAAATGGGGATAGGCTCCCCCGTCCATTTTATGGATGACGAGCGTCATGTTACGTTTGTAATTCCGTTTATGGATTCCATCACGATCTCTTGAGTCCATATGATGTTGCAACATGTTTTATGTCTCATACATGCTTACATTGATTATGCTGGGGGGTATATAGACCATAACACCAGCGAGACTTATAGATTAAATGCTAGTGGGAGATAGTACGTAACGCTAATGAGGCCTATTGATTATAAGCTGGGGGGTGTAGCCCATAACACCAGTTGGGCCTGTTGATTATATATTTATCTACTGTGGGGGGGGGGGGGGGAGGGTATGGCCCATAATACTAGTCAGGAATGTTATGTTTGCTTATATAGAAATAGTTTGCATTGCATGACTATACATGAGGCTAGTTCGGTTTTGCAGTTACCTTATTTGGGGGACATATCCCATTTCACCAGACATGTACCTGTTTAGATAGTAGTTCAGTTTCAGCTCCTTCAGTTCAGTTCCAAACCAGTTGCTAAATAGACTATTGTTTAGCTTTCAGCTTTTATTGAGATTTCTAGCTTACAATAATACTTTAGTATGCTTTACATATGCGTTCCACCATACATATTTTGTACATATCGTACTCACATCCATTTCAGGGCGTTGCGTTGCATGTTGCGCAAGTACCGATAGATCAGCATTTTAGCCACATCAGTAGGGAATCTACCAACTGTTGGAGTCACTCCGCTTACTCTCGGAGTTACTTATCTTTTGGTATATGTACAGTTAACTAGTTTGGGTATGATGGGGGCCCTGTCCCATCCAGTACTCTTTTAGTTCAACACTCCTAAAGGCTTATAGATACGCACCCATGCAGTTAGCATATTTCTATATGTCAGCTTGTGTTAGGCTTGTCAACTTTCCATATTGAACATTTCTTATCAGCAATGCTTATGGTTGTTCAGTTTACCAGTTTATATTCATGATTAGTAGATTATCATGAAGTTCAGTGATGATCGGCACTTAGTGTCAGTAATCCATCGCGACCCTATGCTAGGTCGTGGCAATAACCTGGCAGATTATATAGTACTCTATTTTGAGGGTTTGGTTCATTTTAACATACTTTGAGTCGTAGAGCTCGATTTTGGGCGATTTGGGAAGGGATTTTTATGGTTTGGACAGGGGTAAGTGTTTTTTACTTGAATTTTTAAATTATTCATGATTCTATCATTGTTTTTATCATTTAATTAGTGACTTGTATTGGAGAAATTGGGGGGGGGGGGTTGTAAATGCTTTCCTAAATAATAAATTGAGAATTTGAAAGTCGATTTGAAGTCGGAATTGAATAATTTTTGTATGGTTGGACTCACATCGAAATGGGTTCTCAGAATTTGTAAGTTTGGTCGTGTTCTGAAGTGCAGGCCTGGGGTTGACCTTTTGAGTTGACTTTTTGATTTTCATTAAAGATTGAATCTTTATTATCTGAAATTATTTTTCTTGGCTTTTATTTATGATATTAAGTTATTTGTGCTAGATTCGAGTTGACTGCAAGTTGTTTCAAACGGGAAGGGCATTTTGGTGGATTGATTTACCTTGCTCGAGGTAAGTATCTTGCCTTATTTTGTGTGGGGGAATTACACCATAGTGATTGGTTGACTAAACTATTAGAATTACGTGGAAGACTTGTACACGAGGTGATGAGTTTGTACATGGCCTTATATATGAAACTTTTACCGGTTAGACCCTTAAGTTTCGTATGTACATTTAATTGAAGTTTCCCTATCATATTATATCCTCAATTGTTAAATTTACCCTTACATGCTTTACTTTAAGTTGTTAGCTCATGTTCTATCTTTTATTGCCAAATATACTATTATATGCTTTAAACGAAGTTGTTACCTCTCTTATTTACATGTTATCTGTCTCATTATTGAGTTATTCTTATTTGAAGTCATTGTTACATGTTATCTCTTCCATTGTTGATTTATTCTTATTTGACGCCGTTGTTACATGTTATTTCGTCCATTGTTGATTGTTTCTTATCTGGAGTCGTTGTTACATGTTATCTCTCTCATTGTTGACTTATTCTTATTTGAAGAAATTATTACTTGTTATGTCTTTCATTGTTGAGCTTATTCTTCAGTTTCATTGTCTTTTTGTAATTCTCGCGTTGACTTACTTGTTGTACTCTCATGTTATTGTTGTTGTAATTGTTGTACTCAGTGTTGTTGAGATGTGGGCTATGTGTGGTTGTGGTATTGGGATTGTTGTTGTTACACCCTATATTTTCGTATGTAAAAATGCGTCGTAAGCAAACTAATGTAGGACAAAAAAATGAGATAATATTTAAAAGTATATAAAGTAAGTTAATCATGTTACCTCTGAGGTTACAAATATTGAAGATCATGAACAACAAGTACAAAGAGGGTTGGACAGTTCAGAAGCTAAAGCAATTAAATAAAACAATGTTTCATCGAAAGTCGACAAGTTGGGAATGTTATAACATGTACCTTTGGGGTGAGACTAGGGTGATTAACATGATAAAGAGATTATGTTATGATTTATATTAGTCGTATTACATCCGTGTGTTATGTTTTTAAGTCAAGCGAGTTGTGGAACAAAAGTCGATGAAAGTCATCACAAGTTACATTCATAAGTTTTACTGAAACTTTGGGTCAAATGTAACTGCAATTTTCTCCCAATATACTTAGAGTTATGGTGTGTTCCACACATCAAATTAAAGATCTATGACTCTATTTTCCAACGCATTAAACCATTTGTCAATACGATATTGGAGTAGAGAGATATGTGCATTTTTGCGATACTGCGCAAGCTGCTAGGTGACAAGTAGGTGTGTCACCTACTTGCTTAAATGAAAGCCCAAAAATGGGCCATTTCGGGTCGTCCAAAGAGGCCTTTTAAGGGCCTATTTTCTTCATATATTAGACTTAAAATAGAGCATAATAACCAGACATAAGCTCTGCAAAGAATCCTCCCAAAAATTTCCCACAAACCCTAATTGATTTTCTCTCCCTTTCAAGTTCCAATTGGAGGTAAAACTTAGAGTTTGAAGAACCAAGATAGGAGCTGAGTTATCCAACAAATAAGGTGAGTTTACTGCTCTCTTTCATCCATTTTTTCTTCTGTAAATTCATGGTAAGTCGTTCTATACTTGTAAGAACTCACGGGATGGTGATCGGAAGCCGTGAGTTCGAGTTATTCACTTGTAGCGGACTGTTTTGTGGACTGTTTTGTGTTGCTGTTGGGCTGCGTGTTTTATTACTATTTTGTGGAGTTTTGGAGGAGGAAGGGGGTTTATAAACACCATATAAATGTAGGGTGGTTGGCTGGTCGTTCGTCATAACATTTTCGGGTCGTTTGACACTACTACGGTGGTCGTTTTGTGTACGAAGAGATTGGGGTGTGTTGGGCTGTTTTGTAGTATTTGATGGTGTATATAGGGCTGGAAAATGATGTATATATGTTGTTATTGTTATGTCCTTGTATTGTTGGTCTTATCTTGAAGTTGGAGGAAGGGCATATTATAGGGGAGATGCTGCCCGTTTTAATACAAAATAGGTTTGTCGTTCGTTGTGCGATAGTTGTACCTTTCGTAACTTAACGATAGTATTATTATCATTCTTGTAGATTAAGGTGCGAAGAGGTGAGTTCAACTTGGTGATTGAAAAGATTGTGATAAGGTATGTTAAGGCTAAGCCTTCCTTCATTTTGGCATGATCTCGTAGCTACATGTGTTAGTAATGAGACAAAAAGAGAAGTTCATATTCATGAATTTATTCACACTATTCTAGTCTCATAAGTTACAATATTATTCCTTATCGAGACTCTATATTCAATTTTAGTATTGTCTTCTTTCAGTCAAGAGAGCAGCAAGCCTATATATACAGTATTACAGTATTTTCATTACCATCGAGCTATAATCGATGGGCAGGCCCCTATTGGGCAACCTCTGATCAGATGGAAAGTTATATACCGAGCCTACTGTGGCCGAGCGCCTATGAGCGAGCCCAGCATGGTCGAGATACATAGCCTAGTATGGCCGAGCGCCTATAAGCGAGCCTACTATGGCAGAGCAGTTATATATACCGAGCCTTATAAGGCCGTACAATTATTTTACTTACTATATTGAAGGAGTTGAGTCAGTATCAGCAGGTAAGTATATCTCCAGATCATCTTTGACTCCCAGTTAATTTCAGTTATCATATTATCAGTTCAGTTTCAGATTTCAGTTATTTTATTGCCTTACATACTCGGTACATTATTTCGTACTGACGTCCTTTTTTGGGGGCGCTGCATTTCATGCGTGCAGGTTCAGACAGACAGACGGGTAGACCTCCTCAGTAGGTGTTTTCCGAGTTCCGCCTGATCGGTAAGCTCCACGTCTTTCGGAGTTGCCAGGACTAGAGTTTTGTGTACATCTTATGTATATCTGTATATATGTTATGGGTAGGTCGGGGCCCTGTTCCGATCACAGTACATCTATCAGTAGAGGCTTGTAGGCATATCCTGTTGGTTAGTGCAGTATGTTGGGTTTGTATAAATTGGTGGTTTGTCAGCTGTAGTAGCTATGACGGCCTTGTCGGCCTAGCTTTATATTGATATTTAGTTAGTGCTAGTTTCCATTCAGTTTTATATTTTGCTTCGCAAATTGTCTTGCAAGGTGGCCCCATGGCCAAAGTATGACATTATGTGTTCAGAGTCCCTTAGTCACAATTTGGTACGCCAGGTTAGGTGAGGCACGGGGTGCTTGTCTCGCTCCTAGGTTCGGGGCGTGACAAACTTGGTATCAGAGCAGTTCTGTCCTAGGGAGTCTACAAGCCGTGTCTAGTAGGGTCTTGTTTATAGATGTGTTGTGCACCACATTATATAAGCAAGGAACTACAGGGCATTTAGGAGTTGGTTACACTTCTTTGAAATCTAAATCGTGCTATAGAACTGAGTTATAGGAAATTTGAATTAAACTTATGTGTTGGTGTTTGCATGCACAGATGACGGTGACTAGGAAGACTACGGCTAGCCAGAGGAGAGATACAGTAGTAGGTGAGGGGACCAACAGGGTACCCCCAGTAGATGGGGCCCAGTCTGAGGCTCAAGGGGAGACCCCTACTCAGCCATTACCGGCTCCTCCACCAACTACGGAGATTCCTAGGGAAACCGCACATCCAGTTCCCCCTCCACTTCCATCAGATCAGGACTTAAGGAGTGCGGTGCATTTGTTGACACAGTTGGTAGCTACCCAGCAACATGCTAGGGCATCAGCTAGTGCAGGAACTTCTGAGGGGTCTGGGAGTTCAAGGGTCCGAGAGTTTATTGCTTTGAGTCCCCCAGAGTTCACGGGGACAGATCAGAGGGAGGACCCGCAGGATTTCATAGATCAGCTTCACAGGATCTTTTGTGTTATGCATGCCACGGAGAAAGAGGCAGTTGAGCTAGCAGCTTTTCGACTCCGAGATATAGCCATCCTTTGGTATGAGGGATGGGAGAGGTCCAGGGGACGTGATACACCTCCAGCTATTTGGGAGAATTTTTCAGATGCTTTCCTTGACCAGTACTTACCGCGGGAGATCCGACAGGCTCGAGTCGATCAGTTTCTAGCCCTCAAGCAGGGTAATATGAGTGTTCGAGAGTATAGTCTCCGTTTTGACTCATTGGCCAGATATGCACCATCCATAGTTTCTACTATGCGGGACAGGATTCACAGGTTTATAGCAGGGTTAGCCCCAGAGTTAACCGAGGCATGTGCCACCGCTGCATTGCATGATAGTATGGATATCTCCCGGATTCAGGCATTCGCCCAGAATATAGAAAGGGGTAGGCGTCGGCAGCAGGGTACAGAGAGGGCTGAGCAAGGGCAACGTAAGAGGATGAGATTTCCCAGGTCTCAGGAGCAATCTCAGGGTAGTTATAGGACCTAGTACTTTGGACGGCCACCTAGGCCTCCGCCACCTCAGTTACAGGGTTACGGGTATGACCGCTATACTCAGTCAGGACCAGGTGAGAGCTCACGGGCGTCGGGTTTGCAGCGACAACGAGGTTCTGCGCAGACATGGTCATTTCCTCCGCGGTGTGACATCTGTGGTAGAGGACACTTGGGTCAATGCCGAGCAGGTTCTGATGCTTGTTATACATGTGGGCGTCCGGGGCATATGATGCAAGATTGCCCAAATAGAGATTCTGGGGGAATGGCACAACCAGCGAGTTCAGCAACAGGATCGTCTATGTCCGTGCATCCTTCAAGGCGTGAGTCTCAGTCTTCGGCTGGTAGAGGTCGAGGCAGAGGTAGAGGTTCCAGTTCAAGTGGTAATCAGAACCGTATCTATGCTTTAGCGGGTCGACAGGACCAGGAGTCTTCACCAGACGTTGTGACAGGTATCACCTATGAAGGGCGTGATGAGGTTTGGCAAGAAAGGAAAGCTTAGCCCACGGTATATTGGGCCTTATAGGATCATTCGGAGAGTGGGCCAACTAGCTTATGAGTTAGAGTTGCCCTCAGAATTGGAGTCTGTCCATCCGGTTTTTCACGTATCTATGCTATGGAAGTGCATTGGCGATCCTACCCGAGTGGTGCCCACGGATGATGTACAGATTACAGAGGAATTGTCATACGAGGAAATTCCAGTTGCCATCCTAGACCGACAAATCCGCAATCTACAAAATAAGGAGGTAGCTTCCGTAAAGGTTTTATGGAGGAGCAAGAATGTAGAAGAGATGACGTGGGAATCGGAGGAAGAAATGAAGTCTAAATACCCCCACCTATTTCAAAATGAAGATATGGTTCGAGATGGGACGCTACAACATAGCTCTATGTAGGCTAGCAGGTCATCAGGTAAGCTTTTATTTTTCACTTTCAATATTTATGATTTACGGTCGGTGAGGCAAATTGCTGCTATTTATAAAGATTGGCCATGTGTGGCATGCATAGTATGTTTCTGGTTACGTGCAGGTTGGTTTTAACCTAGTGTACGAAGGATACTCTGGAAAAAGTTTCCAAAGTCTCCAAGAGTAAACATTCGAGGACGAATGTTCCCAAGGGGGAGTGATGTTACACCCTATATTTTCGTATGTAAAAATGCGTCGTAAGCAAACTAATGTAGGACAAAAAAATGAGATAATATTTAAAAGTATATAAAGTAAGTTAATCATGTTACCTCTGAGGTTACAAATATTGAAGATCATGAACAACAAGTACAAAGAGGGTTGGACAGTTCAGAAGCTAAAGCAATTAAATAAAACAATGTTTCATCGAAAGTCGACAAGTTGGGAATGTTATAACATGTACCTTTGGGGTGAGACTAGGGTGATTAACATGATAAAGAGATTATGTTATGATTTATATTAGTCGTATTACATCCGTGTGTTATGTTTTTAAGTCAAGCGAGTTGTGGAACAAAAGTCGATGAAAGTCATCACAAGTTACATTCATAAGTTTTACTGAAACTTTGGGTCAAATGTAACTGCAATTTTCTCCCAATATACTTAGAGTTATGGTGTGTTCCACACATCAAATTAAAGATCTATGAGTCTATTTTCCAACTCATTAAACCATTTGTCAATACGACATCGGAGTAGAGAGATATGTGCATTTGTGCGATACTGCGCAAGCTGCTAGGTGACAAGTAGGTGTGTCACCTACTTGCTTAAATGAAAGCCCAAAAATGGGCCATTTCGGGCCGTCCAAAGAGGCCTTTTAAGGGCCTATTTTCTTCATATATTAGACTTAAAATAGAGCATAATAACCAGACATAAGCTCTGCAAAGAATCCTCCCAAAAATTTCCCACAAACCCTAATTGATTTTCTCTCCCTTTCAAGTTCCAATTGGAGGTAAAACTTAGAGTTTGAAGAACCAAGATAGGAGCTGAGTTATCCAACAAATAAGGTGAGTTTACTGCTCTCTTTAATCCATTTTTTCTTCTGTAAATTCATGGTAAGTCGTTCTATACTTGTAAGAACTCACGGGATGGTGATCGGAAGCCGTGAGTTCGAGTTATTCACTTGTAGCGGACTGTTTTGTGGACTGTTTTGTGTTGCTGTTGGGCTGCGTGTTTTATTACTATTTTGTGGAGTTTTGGAGGAGGAAGGGGGTTTATAAACACCATATAAATGTAGGGTGGTTGGCTGGTCGTTCGTCATAACATTTTCGGGTCGTTTGACACTACTACGGTGGTCGTTTTGTGTACGAAGAGATTGGGGTGTGTTGGGCTGTTTTGTAGTATTTGATGGTGTATATAGGGCTGGAAAATGATGTATATATGTTGTTATTGTTATGTCCTTGTATTGTTGGTCTTATCTTGAAGTTGGAGGAAGGGCATATTATAGGGGAGATGCTGCCCGTTTTAATACAAAATAGGTTTGTCGTTCGTTGTGCGATAGTTGTACCTTTCGTAACTTAACGATAGTATTATTATCATTCTTGTAGATTAAGGTGCGAAGAGGTGAGTTCAACTTGGTAATTGAAAAGATTGTGATAAGGTATGTTAAGGCTAAGCCTTCCTTCATTTTGGCATGATCTCGTAGCTACATGTGTTAGTAATGAGACAAAAGAGAAGTTCATATTCATGAATTTATTCACACTATTCTAGTCTCATAAGTTACAATATTATTCCTTATCGAGACTCTATATTCAATTTTAGTATTGTCTTCTTTCAGTCAAGAGAGCAGCAAGCCTATATATACAGTATTACAGTATTTTCATTACCATCGAGCTATAATCGATGGGCAGGCCCCTATTGGGCAACCTCTGATCAGATGGAAAGTTATATACCGAGCCTACTGTGGCCGAGCGCCTATGAGCGAGCCCAGCATGGTCGAGATACATAGCCTAGTATGGCCGAGCGCCTATAAGCGAGCCTACTATGGCAGAGCAGTTATATATACCGAGCCTTATAAGGCCGTACAATTATTTTACTTACTATATTGAAGGAGTTGAGTCAGTATCAGCAGGTAAGTATATCTCCAGATCATCTTTGACTCCCAGTTAATTTCAGTTATCATATTATCAGTTCAGTTTCAGATTTCAGTTATTTTATTGCCTTACATACTCGGTACATTATTTCGTACTGACGTCCTTTTTTGGGGGGCGCTGCATTTCATGCGTGCAGGTTCAGACAGACAGACGGGTAGACCTCCTCAGTAGGTGTTTTCCGAGTTCCGCCTGATCGGTAAGCTCCACGTCTTTCGGAGTTGCCAGGACTAGAGTTTTGTGTACATCTTATGTATATCTGTATATATGTTATGGGTAGGTCGGGGCCCTGTTCCGATCACAGTACATCTATCAGTAGAGGCTTGTAGGCATATCCTATTGGTTAGTGCAGTATGTTGGGTTTGTATAAATTGGTGGTTTGTCAGCTGTAGTAGCTATGACGGCCTTGTCGGCCTAGCTTTATATTGATATTTAGTTAGTGCTAGTTTCCATTCAGTTTTATATTTTGCTTCGCAAATTGTCTTGCAAGGTGGCCCCATGGCCAAAGTATGACATTATGTGTTCAGAGTCCCTTAGTCGCAATTTGGTACGCCAGGTTAGGTGAGGCACGGGGTGCTTGTCTCGCTCCTAGGTTCGGGGCGTGACAGTTGTTTAGGGAATGTTGTGGTATATGGGAACATGTGGTGCGAGTTGTTATATTGCGTTGTTATGTTTTTTGGCACATGTGGGATTGTTTAGAGGATTTGTCATGGTGTTTGCATGGTGTTCGCTATGACTTTGATTTATGAGATGATAATATTATTGTTGTGCACTTGTGAGATTTATGCACTGATCATGTTATTAGCGAGTATCGTTAATAATT
>NW_027438668.1:0-51597 GCF_000715075.1 Nicotiana tabacum | reverse complement strand
CTGCATTTTGAGGTCCAACACGTAGAATTGACTGATGTTTGTTCTTATTGATACCGTATCCGTATTTTAGTTCTGGAGCCCAGTACAGATCCACTATAATATTTAAGACTTGTATGTGAAATTTGGTGAGAAACGGAGTTGGTTTGACGTGATTCGGACGCCCGGTTGTGAAAATAGAAGTTTTAAAGTTTTCTTGAAAATTTCATTTGATTTGGTGTTCAATTCATAGTTCTAGGTGTTATTTTAGCGATTTGATCGCGCGAGCGAGTTCGTATGATGTCCTAGGACTTGCGTGCATGTTTGGTTTGGAGCCCCGAGGGCTCGGGTGAGTTTCAGATAGGCTTTGGGGTGTTTTGCACTTAGAAAAATCTAATTTTTCTACAGTTTCAGGTGCCTTCTGGTTTCCTTCTTCGCGTTCGCGAAGGCACTCTCGCGAACGCGAAGTAGAAATTGGGATGTATGGGTTTTTCTTCTTCACAAACGCAAGGCTGGGTCGCAAACGCGAAGCGATGTGGGCTTTACCCTTCGTGAACGCGACCAGCTCAACGCGAACATGTAATGTTTGGGACCTGGGGGAGGGAGTCCGTCACTCTTTATCTCGAACGCGAGCAAGGACTCGCGAACGCGAAGTTTTAGGAGGTGTAGACTTCGCGAACGCGATAAGAGTTTCATGATCGCGTAAGCTTGGCAAGCTCTGCTCTTCGCGAACGCGATAGTGTTCTCGCGGACGCGATGAACACTGTCGCCCAGCTATTAAATAGTTCCATTACGGGACTTAGGCCATTCTTTCAACTTTTCAAAAGCCAAACGGCCTAGAGATGATTCTCCCAAGCTAAATTCTTCCCCAAAGTGTTGGTAAGTGATTCTAAACCATTTTCTTTCAATTATCCATTACATTTCATGAATTTTCAACCTAAAATCTATGATTTCCATGGTAGATATTGGGGGTTTGGGTAGAATTAGGGATTTTTGGGAAATTGGGATATAGACCTCAAATTGAGGTCAGATTCCAAAACTAATTGCATATTCGGGCTCGGGGTGAATGGGTAAATGGATTTTGGTCCAAGTTTCGAATTTTGACCAAGCGGGCCCAGGGTCGATTTTTGTCTTTTTTTTGGGAAAAGTTTGGGAAATCTAAATCTATGCAATATAATTGATTCCTTTAGCAATATTTGATATTATTGAATCGTTTTTGAATAGATACGAGTGGTTTGGAGGTGCATTCTAGAGAAAAAGCTGTGATTGAGTATTGAGTGGCTTTCGGAGTGAGGTAAGTACCGTGGTTAACCTTGGCTTGAGGGATCAGGTATTATTCGCTTATTTGCTACGTGTTTGTATGTTGAGTACAACGTATAGGTGAGGTGACGAGTACCTATGCGTTGTTGTCGAGTCATAACATGCGAGTGAGTCTTATTATTGTAATCGTGGTATTCTTTGATCATATTGTTCATGATTAGACTAGCTATTTGTTATGTTGAACAACTCTTATTATGTTTCACAGAAATTGGTATTGATTGGGTATTGTCTCAAAGTTGAGGTTAGTAATGTGGAATTGAATATTGAAGTAAGACTTGTTATTGATATTTCTATCTCTCTGTTATTATTGTTCGTTGTCTTGGTGAGGGAGAGTGTTAAAGCACGAAGGGTGATGGCGTGCAACGTTTTTTGAGTGAGTGATAATGCACGAAGGGTGATGCCGTACCATGTTATGAGAGAGTTAATGCACGAAGGGTGATGCCGTGCCGTTTCTATTGTTTCTTATGGTGAGGTTGAGAGTAAAAGAACGAAGGGTGATGCCGTGCACTTTCCTTTAATGTATTTACTTGTTTCTTTCTGTTAAAGATATATCGATTGATCATGTTCTCATTCCCGTTGTGATTCCCTGCCATGTAATCCCCTCAGCATGTCCCCTTCCCAATATTTCTTGCCTTGCTTCTTTAGTTGTTGTTATTATTGTATATATTGATATATATTGCACAAGTTTAATTGTAGGTGTCTTGTTCTAGCCTCGTCACTACTTCGCCGAGGTTAGACTCGACACTTACCAGTACATGTGGTCGGTTGTACTGATACTGTACTCTGTACTTTCTGTGCAGATTTTGGTACCGGACCGAATTGACCCTAAGTCTAGCTGCTGGCTTGATCTGTTTGGAGACCCAAGGTAGTCCTGTTGGCGTCCGCAGGCCCTGGCGTCCCCTTCTATGCATTTCCTTTACTGTTTCATTTGTATTGAAAACCGTTGTATTTCCTTCGGACACCTTACTTGTAGCTAAATCTTAGTAGTTCGTGGATTGTGACAGCAGTTTTTGGGTAGCTGTGTATAAGCATTAAAGTTGTTATGGATTTCTGCGCTTTTCTTTTTACCTTGTTATAGCTTATTTACTGTTAATTATTGAAATGTATAAGAATTTGGCTTAATAATCTCTATTGTTCGCTTGCCTAACAAGTGAAATGTTAGGCGTTAGGCGTTATCACGGTCCTGACGGTGAGAATTCCGGATCGTGACAAGTTACTTGGAGACTACAAAGTGAACCCACAATTATTTTTTTTATTGCAACTTGGTTAGTGATTGGTTGCTTAATCCAAAATCTAAATGTGCTACATTTGTGTTTGGATAGCACGTCGTGGTTAGAAGAGAACTTGGAGCTAAAAGACAAGTAAATTAAGGTTGGATATTGTTAATTTGTGGCAGTAAAAATATTCACTAATTTAGCACATTTCTTATGATTTTCACTTCTCAAATCCCTTTTTCCCTTACTTATCTTCTTCTTTTTGTTTGGTCGTGATTATAAGAAAGTGACGAGTATCCAAATATGGAATTGTAAATTATGTTTTATTATTGAAGTCTTCATCTTTCTTATCTCTTTTTTTTTTTTTGGTAACGGTTCCTTCTCTTTTCACATTTTTCTTTTGTGTTTTCCTCTATTTCTTCTTCTTTGTTTCTTTATGTAGAGTAAAATACTGGAGAAAACCATTACAATTTTGTACACATGAAATATTTTTAAAGGCAAAATGAATTTTATAATATTTACAGTTATGCCTATAAAAGGTAAAGTTTCAACTTAATATTCCAGATGATCATTGAGCAGTTGTGGTATACACACACACACACACACACTATCCAGATGATCATTGAGCAGTTGTGGTATACACACACACACATATATATATATGGAATCCTTTTAAACCTTATGACAAAGTTAATAAAAATTATATATGGAATCCTTGTAAATTTGAATATGGATAACAAAAGAAAATTTGAATTTAAATAAAAAGATAAATTATTTGCAATAGATGTGAAAGTGTTTAGCTCAATTTCAAATTATAACTACTTCTAACAAAGTGGATTACACTGAAGTCTTCTTCTAGTCTTATATTTGATTGTATCATTTTTCTTATGCGTAACAAAACTTATAAAGTCTTATTCTCTATTTTTCTGCAGCCTAGTACCTATCTGGACCAAAAAGAAAAAAACATCTCATACATTGAATTTGTTAACAAAGAACTTATTCTGTTTTCAATTGCTGGTCTTCAAAGATCTATTCCATCTAAGAATTAGAATATGGTCAATCATCTAAGATAGCAATCTTTTTTATAAATGCTTTCCTCACTAGCGATTTTCTAATGGGTACATATGTTTCCTTATGACTTGAATGTATGAATATCCAGTACATTTACATGTTCATAAAATAATAACATTTACATGCTCCTTAGTCTACAGTATTTCTCAAGTAATATTTCTTAGGAAAAATTATATTTAATATTCTCGCAAGTACTAGTTAATATAAAAGGAGAGGCAAAAGCGACTATTATTTGACAAATGACATCATCACAATAAGACATTTGGCATTTTAGGACATAGCTCCAACAAAATGGGAACTAAAAAATAATTTGGGGAAAAAATCTCATACAAAATACTTTTGTGAGTGAATTAAAAATATCAGTTATTTTTATTTTTTAAGAAGCAAAAGGTCAAAAGCATCCTAAAGCTTTGTACACGTTTAAGAGGGGCTCCTTTTTTTGATCTATGTTTGGAGAAAAAATCTCCTCCAAAATTCGATATTTTATTTTTGTGAACTAAAAGTTTCAGGTTATTTTATTTTTAACTAACTGATTTTACACGTGAACGTGAATACACACGTTTATAGCCTACTTGCCCTAAATTTCAGATTTTGTCTAAACCTACGCTATCTAAACCTACGCACGATCGGTAACCATTAGTAACTGCTCAAATCTGGATAGGTAGCATATTCCGACTAACTTGCCAATCTCAACGGTTGTTAATTTGTGCGATATGCATCCAAGACTCTCATGCTTTTAGGTTTGTCAGTACTTTCTCTTAAAAATTAGTATTGTTTTCAAGTCTATTGTTGTTGCTTCAGAAATCGTTGAAAGAATTAGATGAGATCACCAGAAAATAGAGTTTGTTGTGCATCAGATTCATTACACTGAGGTTTGGCAACTAGCCCCATCAAATTTGGCTTTGCTTTTCCAAAAGACTCTACAACATCTCACACCAAATTCTGTTTCTACGTCACTTTGACATGAAAGAACAAAGGAAACTTGCAAGAAAAAATAGAATATGCATACGGAACCAAAAACGGCCTAAATATTCCTCGGATAACAAAGGTATGAACTGTTATCATCACTATATTTATAGATTTTTAATATAAAATTATATAATATTGTACTTCAAGTTACGTACACTAAAACTAATTATGAGATATGAAAGTAGAAAAATATAATGTTATGCGATCCTTTTGTTACAATACGGTTGTACTCTGTTCTTTTCTTTGCCGTAAATTAGATTTTCCTTCTTCTAACTTGATTCCTCTTTCTCCCTACCTTTTTATTTTGCCATAAACTATTGATCAACTCCTTAAGTTTCTTTAACTATTCAAAATTGTAGCATATTATTTGTGTGCATTCTAATGATGAAGAGAAAAATATGTACGATATGCCGTCCCTTTGTTCCAATACAGTTGTCCCATGTTCTTTTGTTTTGCTTAAATTAGTTTTTCCTTCTTTTTACCTCATTCGTTTTTCAATTGACCAGAAATAATCTGCCCAAAAATGTTGGTGATGTCCTTAATTTTCTTTAACTATTTAAAGCTCTTGCATATTATATGTGTACATTCTAATGATGTTAGAAATATCTTGGTTGGAAAAAGAATAGTGAAATTAGATTTATTTGAGTTTACACAGTTCTAAATTGTTCATTGAAATCATGTATATCATTATGAACCGATGACGAAAAAGATATATATTATATGCGAGAATGTCAAATATTAAATTTAGAAAAATTTATAAATCTTAACAAAAGTAATACATGATTAAGACAAACAAATACGTTACTTTAATTCAAAATCACAAAAAACCTCTTTCGTCAACAAATTAATTTCTTGAAGTCCAAATTATCTTTGTCGATTCCTCATACACTTTACTTTAAAAATTTAATATTTTAGGGTTCTGCAATTTGATGTTTAAGTCTGTAATAGAAAGATTTTTAACTTGAATTATGTTAGAGCTCCTAACAAGAACTATCGTGGACTTGACAAAAATTGTTTCTCTAAATTATTTTCACGTTCGAGCTCTTCTTTGATTTTAAAAAGTGAACATTCAGAAATTTATAGAGTTTAAAATTCATGTCATTATCGTCCATAGCTTCCTATAGAATAAACAAAGTGAACATTAAGAGGGTGATCCTTTCATGCTGCCACGAGGCAATACAATTTGTTATCATCTCATGCTCTTTTTATGTAACGACCCGGCCTGTCGTTTTGAGTATTACAACCCTGTTCCTACATTTACTGCTCAATTTATGCTTTACACTTATTATATGACTTGTCGGGGTAATTGATTATGGTCTGATGGGGTTTTGAAATGAATTGAGACATTTAGTCGCCAAGATGAAATCTTAAGTTGAAATAGTTGACGGGATGTCGACTTATGTGTAAACGACCTCGAATGGAGTTTTGATGATTCCAATAGTTCCGTATGGTGATTTTGGGCTTAGGAGCGTGTCCGAAAAATTATTTGAAAGTCTGTAGTTAAATTAGGCTTGAAATGGCTAAAACAAAAATCTAAGCTTGGAAGTTTGACCGGGGAGTTGACTATTTGATATCGGGGTCGAAATCTGATTCTGAAAATTGCAATAGGTTGGTTATGTCATTCATGACTTGTGTACAAAATTTGAGGTCAATCGGACTTGAATTGATAGGTTTCGGCATTGAATGTAGAAGTTAGAATTTCTTAGTTTCATTAAGCTTGAATTGGGGTATGATTCATATTTTTAGCGTTGTTTGATATGATTTGAGGCTTCGACTAAGTTCATATAATATTTTAGGATTTGCTGGTGTATTTGGTTGAGGTTCCGGGGGCCTCGGGTGAGTTTCAGATGGTTAACGGATTGAAATTTGGACTTAAACAACTGTTGGAAATTTTGGCCTTCTGGTGTAACCGCACCTGCGGAATTTAGCTCACAGGTGCGAGCTCGCAGAAGTGAGCTTGGTTGCGCAGAAGCGGAGGAAAGGGGACCTGGGCAAGACTGCAGAAGCGGACAACTCCTTCGCAGAAGCGGACTCTTGTCCGCAGAAGCGACAGCATGTCCGCAAAAGGTTTATGGAGGGGTTCTCATCTATAGCAGCCCCGTTGACCAAGTTAACCCATAAGGGTGCCCCGTTCAGATGGTCGGACGAGTGTAAGGCGAGATTTCAGAAGCTCAAGACTACTTTGACTACGGCACCGGTATTGGTGTTACCCTCAGGTTCAGGTTCTTATACAGTATATTGTGACGCATCTCGTATTGGTCTGGGTGCAGTATTGATGCAGGGTGGGAAAGTTATTGCATATACTTCGCGGCAGTTAAAGGTTCCCGAGAAGAATTACCCTGTCCATGACTTAGATTTGGCAGCCATTGTTCATGCGCTGAAGATTTGGAGGCACTATCTCTACGACGTGTCATGTGAGTTTTTTTACGGACCATAAGAGTTTATAGTACTTGTTCAAACAAAAGGAGATCAATTTGAGGCAGAGGAGGTGGTTAAAGCTATTGAAAGATTATGATATCACCATCTTGTATCATCCCAGGAAGGCCAACGTGGCGGCCGATGCCTTAAGTAGGAAATCAGTGCGTATGGGCAGCCTTGCATATATTCCAGTCAGTGAGAGACCGCTTGCACTAGATGTTCAGGCTTTGGCCACTCAGTTCGTGAGGTTGGATATTTTTGAGCCCAGTCGTGTTCTAGCTTGTACCGCGGTCTTCATTTTTTCTCAGGGAGCGGCAGTATGATGACCCTCATTTGGTTGTCCTTAGGGACACGGTATAGCACGGTGATTCCAAGCAGGTTACGGCCGGAGATGATGGAGTTTTGAGGATGCAGAGTCATATTTGTATGCCTAATGTGGATGGACTTCGTGAGTTGATTCTAGAGGAGGCCCACAGTTCCCGGTATTTTATTCATCCGGGCGCCGCCAAGATGTATCAGGACTTGCGGCAGCATTATTGGTGGAGGAGGATGAATAAAGATATAGTTGCACATGTAGCTCGGTGTCTAAATTGTCAGCAAGTCAAGTACGAGCATCAGAGACCTGGTGGTTTGCTTCAGAAGATAGAGATTCCAGAGTGGAAGTGGGAGCGTATCACTATGGATTTCGTTGTTGGACTCCCACGGACTCAAAGGAAGTTCGATGCCATTTGGGTCATTGTGGACAGGCTGACTAAGTCAGCGCATTTCATTCCTGTGGCAGCTGCCTATTCTTCGGAGCGGTTGGAGATTTACATCCGTGAGATCGTCCGTCTTCACGATGTGCCCATGTCTATCATTTCTGATCGAGGTACGCAGTTCACCTTACACTTCTGGAGAGTAGTATAATGTGATTTGGGCATACGAGTTGAGTTGAGCATAGTGTTTCATCCTCAAACAGACGGACAGTCCAAGCGCACTATTCAGATCTTGGAGGATATGCTCCGCGCATATGTTATATACTTCGGAGGATTGTGGGATCAGTTCTTGCCCTTTGCAGAGTTCGCCTACAACAACATCTACCACTCGAACATTCAGATGGCTCCCTATGAGGCACTATATGGTAGACAATGTCGATCACCGGTCGGATGGTTTGAGCCGGGGGAGGCTCGTTTATTGGGTACAGATTTGGTACAGGATGCCTTAGACAAGGTCAAGATTATTCAGGATAGACTTCGCATAGCTCAGTCCATGCAGAAGAGTTATGCCGATCGTAGAGTTCGTGATATTGCATTCATGGTCAGGGAGAGAGTGTTGCTTCGGCTATCACCCATGAAGGGTGTAATGAGGTTCGGAAAGAAGGGCAAGTTGAGCCCTAGATATATCGGACCTTTTGAGATTGTGGAGAGAGTAGGAGATGTGGCTTACAAGTTTGCGTTGCCACCGGGGTTATCGTTAGTTCATCCGGTATTCCATGTGTCCATGCTTTGAAAGTATCACGGCAATCCGTCCCATGTATTAGATTTCAGCTCTGTCCAGTTGGACAAGGATTTGACTTACGAGGAGGAGTCGGTGGCTATTCTAGCCCGGTAGGTTCGCTAGTTGAGATCAAAGAGTTATCCTTCAGTTTGAGTACAGTGGAGAGGTCAGCCCGTCGAGGCAGCTCCTTGGGAGTCCGAGTCGGATATGCGGAGTAGATATCCACATCTTTTCACCATCCCAGGTACTTTTCTATGTCCGTTCGAGGACGAACGGTTATTTTAGAGGTGGAGAATGTGATGACCTGATAGGTCATCTTATATTTTAGAACCTAATTCTGCATTTTGAGGTCCAACACGTAGAATTGACTGATGTTTGTTCTTATTGATACCGTATCCGTATTTTAGTTCTGGAGCCCAGTACAGATCCACTATAATATTTAAGACTTGTATGTGAAATTTGGTGAGAAACGGAGTTGGTTTGACGTGATTCGGACGCCCGGTTGTGAAAATAGAAGTTTTAAAGTTTTCTTGAAAATTTCATTTGATTTGGTGTTCAATTCATAGTTCTAGGTGTTATTTTAGCGATTTGATCGCGCGAGCGAGTTCGTATGATGTCCTAGGACTTGCGTGCATGTTTGGTTTGGAGCCCCGAGGGCTCGGGTGAGTTTCAGATAGGCTTTGGGGTGTTTTGCACTTAGAAAAATCTAATTTTTCTACAGTTTCAGGTGCCTTCTGGTTTCCTTCTTCGCGTTCGCGAAGGCACTCTCGCGAACGCGAAGTAGAAATTGGGATGTATGGGTTTTTCTTCTTCACAAACGCAAGGCTGGGTCGCAAACGCGAAGCGATGTGGGCTTTACCCTTCGTGAACGCGACCAGCTCAACGCGAACATGTAATGTTTGGGACCTGGGGGAGGGAGTCCGTCACTCTTTATCTCGAACGCGAGCAAGGACTCGCGAACGCGAAGTTTTAGGAGGTGTAGACTTCGCGAACGCGATAAGAGTTTCATGATCGCGTAAGCTTGGCAAGCTCTGCTCTTCGCGAACGCGATAGTGTTCTCGCGGACGCGATGAACACTGTCGCCCAGCTATTAAATAGTTCCATTACGGGACTTAGGCCATTCTTTCAACTTTTCAAAAGCCAAACGGCCTAGAGATGATTCTCCCAAGCTAAATTCTTCCCCAAAGTGTTGGTAAGTGATTCTAAACCATTTTCTTTCAATTATCCATTACATTTCATGAATTTTCAACCTAAAATCTATGATTTCCATGGTAGATATTGGGGGTTTGGGTAGAATTAGGGATTTTTGGGAAATTGGGATATAGACCTCAAATTGAGGTCAGATTCCAAAACTAATTGCATATTCGGGCTCGGGGTGAATGGGTAAATGGATTTTGGTCCAAGTTTCGAATTTTGACCAAGCGGGCCCAGGGTCGATTTTTGTCTTTTTTTTGGGAAAAGTTTGGGAAATCTAAATCTATGCAATATAATTGATTCCTTTAGCAATATTTGATATTATTGAATCGTTTTTGAATAGATACGAGTGGTTTGGAGGTGCATTCTAGAGAAAAAGCTGTGATTGAGTATTGAGTGGCTTTCGGAGTGAGGTAAGTACCGTGGTTAACCTTGGCTTGAGGGATCAGGTATTATTCGCTTATTTGCTACGTGTTTGTATGTTGAGTACAACGTATAGGTGAGGTGACGAGTACCTATGCGTTGTTGTCGAGTCATAACATGCGAGTGAGTCTTATTATTGTAATCGTGGTATTCTTTGATCATATTGTTCATGATTAGACTAGCTATTTGTTATGTTGAACAACTCTTATTATGTTTCACAGAAATTGGTATTGATTGGGTATTGTCTCAAAGTTGAGGTTAGTAATGTGGAATTGAATATTGAAGTAAGACTTGTTATTGATATTTCTATCTCTCTGTTATTATTGTTCGTTGTCTTGGTGAGGGAGAGTGTTAAAGCACGAAGGGTGATGGCGTGCAACGTTTTTTGAGTGAGTGATAATGCACGAAGGGTGATGCCGTACCATGTTATGAGAGAGTTAATGCACGAAGGGTGATGCCGTGCCGTTTCTATTGTTTCTTATGGTGAGGTTGAGAGTAAAAGAACGAAGGGTGATGCCGTGCACTTTCCTTTAATGTATTTACTTGTTTCTTTCTGTTAAAGATATATCGATTGATCATGTTCTCATTCCCGTTGTGATTCCCTGCCATGTAATCCCCTCAGCATGTCCCCTTCCCAATATTTCTTGCCTTGCTTCTTTAGTTGTTGTTATTATTGTATATATTGATATATATTGCACAAGTTTAATTGTAGGTGTCTTGTTCTAGCCTCGTCACTACTTCGCCGAGGTTAGACTCGACACTTACCAGTACATGTGGTCGGTTGTACTGATACTGTACTCTGTACTTTCTGTGCAGATTTTGGTACCGGACCGAATTGACCCTAAGTCTAGCTGCTGGCTTGATCTGTTTGGAGACCCAAGGTAGTCCTGTTGGCGTCCGCAGGCCCTGGCGTCCCCTTCTATGCATTTCCTTTACTGTTTCATTTGTATTGAAAACCGTTGTATTTCCTTCGGACACCTTACTTGTAGCTAAATCTTAGTAGTTCGTGGATTGTGACAGCAGTTTTTGGGTAGCTGTGTATAAGCATTAAAGTTGTTATGGATTTCTGCGCTTTTCTTTTTACCTTGTTATAGCTTATTTACTGTTAATTATTGAAATGTATAAGAATTTGGCTTAATAATCTCTATTGTTCGCTTGCCTAACAAGTGAAATGTTAGGCGTTAGGCGTTATCACGGTCCTGACGGTGAGAATTCCGGATCGTGACAAGTTACTTGGAGACTACAAAGTGAACCCACAATTATTTTTTTTATTGCAACTTGGTTAGTGATTGGTTGCTTAATCCAAAATCTAAATGTGCTACATTTGTGTTTGGATAGCACGTCGTGGTTAGAAGAGAACTTGGAGCTAAAAGACAAGTAAATTAAGGTTGGATATTGTTAATTTGTGGCAGTAAAAATATTCACTAATTTAGCACATTTCTTATGATTTTCACTTCTCAAATCCCTTTTTCCCTTACTTATCTTCTTCTTTTTGTTTGGTCGTGATTATAAGAAAGTGACGAGTATCCAAATATGGAATTGTAAATTATGTTTTATTATTGAAGTCTTCATCTTTCTTATCTCTTTTTTTTTTTTGGTAACGGTTCCTTCTCTTTTCACATTTTTCTTTTGTGTTTTCCTCTATTTCTTCTTCTTTGTTTCTTTATGTAGAGTAAAATACTGGAGAAAACCATTACAATTTTGTACACATGAAATATTTTTAAAGGCAAAATGAATTTTATAATATTTACAGTTATGCCTATAAAAGGTAAAGTTTCAACTTAATATTCCAGATGATCATTGAGCAGTTGTGGTATACACACACACACACACACACACATATATATATATATGATCATTGAGCAGTTGTGGTATACACACACACACATATATATATATGGAATCCTTTTAAACCTTATGACAAAGTTAATAAAAATTATATATGGAATCCTTGTAAATTTGAATATGGATAACAAAAGAAAATTTGAATTTAAATAAAAAGATAAATTATTTGCAATAGATGTGAAAGTGTTTAGCTCAATTTCAAATTATAACTACTTCTAACAAAGTGGATTACACTGAAGTCTTCTTCTAGTCTTATATTTGATTGTATCATTTTTCTTATGCGTAACAAAACTTATAAAGTCTTATTCTCTATTTTTCTGCAGCCTAGTACCTATCTGGACCAAAAAGAAAAAAACATCTCATACATTGAATTTGTTAACAAAGAACTTATTCTGTTTTCAATTGCTGGTCTTCAAAGATCTATTCCATCTAAGAATTAGAATATGGTCAATCATCTAAGATAGCAATCTTTTTTATAAATGCTTTCCTCACTAGCGATTTTCTAATGGGTACATATGTTTCCTTATGACTTGAATGTATGAATATCCAGTACATTTACATGTTCATAAAATAATAACATTTACATGCTCCTTAGTCTACAGTATTTCTCAAGTAATATTTCTTAGGAAAAATTATATTTAATATTCTCGCAAGTACTAGTTAATATAAAAGGAGAGGCAAAAGCGACTATTATTTGACAAATGACATCATCACAATAAGACATTTGGCATTTTAGGACATAGCTCCAACAAAATGGGAACTAAAAAATAATTTGGGGAAAAAATCTCATACAAAATACTTTTGTGAGTGAATTAAAAATATCAGTTATTTTTATTTTTTAAGAAGCAAAAGGTCAAAAGCATCCTAAAGCTTTGTACACGTTTAAGAGGGGCTCCTTTTTTTGATCTATGTTTGGAGAAAAAATCTCCTCCAAAATTCGATATTTTATTTTTGTGAACTAAAAGTTTCAGGTTATTTTATTTTTAACTAACTGATTTTACACGTGAACGTGAATACACACGTTTATAGCCTACTTGCCCTAAATTTCAGATTTTGTCTAAACCTACGCTATCTAAACCTACGCACGATCGGTAACCATTAGTAACTGCTCAAATCTGGATAGGTAGCATATTCCGACTAACTTGCCAATCTCAACGGTTGTTAATTTGTGCGATATGCATCCAAGACTCTCATGCTTTTAGGTTTGTCAGTACTTTCTCTTAAAAATTAGTATTGTTTTCAAGTCTATTGTTGTTGCTTCAGAAATCGTTGAAAGAATTAGATGAGATCACCAGAAAATAGAGTTTGTTGTGCATCAGATTCATTACACTGAGGTTTGGCAACTAGCCCCATCAAATTTGGCTTTGCTTTTCCAAAAGACTCTACAACATCTCACACCAAATTCTGTTTCTACGTCACTTTGACATGAAAGAACAAAGGAAACTTGCAAGAAAAAATAGAATATGCATACGGAACCAAAAACGGCCTAAATATTCCTCGGATAACAAAGGTATGAACTGTTATCATCACTATATTTATAGATTTTTAATATAAAATTATATAATATTGTACTTCAAGTTACGTACACTAAAACTAATTATGAGATATGAAAGTAGAAAAATATAATGTTATGCGATCCTTTTGTTACAATACGGTTGTACTCTGTTCTTTTCTTTGCCGTAAATTAGATTTTCCTTCTTCTAACTTGATTCCTCTTTCTCCCTACCTTTTTATTTTGCCATAAACTATTGATCAACTCCTTAAGTTTCTTTAACTATTCAAAATTGTAGCATATTATTTGTGTGCATTCTAATGATGAAGAGAAAAATATGTACGATATGCCGTCCCTTTGTTCCAATACAGTTGTCCCATGTTCTTTTGTTTTGCTTAAATTAGTTTTTCCTTCTTTTTACCTCATTCGTTTTTCAATTGACCAGAAATAATCTGCCCAAAAATGTTGGTGATGTCCTTAATTTTCTTTAACTATTTAAAGCTCTTGCATATTATATGTGTACATTCTAATGATGTTAGAAATATCTTGGTTGGAAAAAGAATAGTGAAATTAGATTTATTTGAGTTTACACAGTTCTAAATTGTTCATTGAAATCATGTATATCATTATGAACCGATGACGAAAAAGATATATATTATATGCGAGAATGTCAAATATTAAATTTAGAAAAATTTATAAATCTTAACAAAAGTAATACATGATTAAGACAAACAAATACGTTACTTTAATTCAAAATCACAAAAAACCTCTTTCGTCAACAAATTAATTTCTTGAAGTCCAAATTATCTTTGTCGATTCCTCATACACTTTACTTTAAAAATTTAATATTTTAGGGTTCTGCAATTTGATGTTTAAGTCTGTAATAGAAAGATTTTTAACTTGAATTATGTTAGAGCTCCTAACAAGAACTATCGTGGACTTGACAAAAATTGTTTCTCTAAATTATTTTCACGTTCGAGCTCTTCTTTGATTTTAAAAAGTGAACATTCAGAAATTTATAGAGTTTAAAATTCATGTCATTATCGTCCATAGCTTCCTATAGAATAAACAAAGTGAACATTAAGAGGGTGATCCTTTCATGCTGCCACGAGGCAATACAATTTGTTATCATCTCATGCTCTTTTTATGTAACGACCCGGCCTGTCGTTTTGAGTATTACAACCCTGTTCCTACATTTACTGCTCAATTTATGCTTTACACTTATTATATGACTTGTCGGGGTAATTGATTATGGTCTGATGGGGTTTTGAAATGAATTGAGACATTTAGTCGCCAAGATGAAATCTTAAGTTGAAATAGTTGACGGGATGTCGACTTATGTGTAAACGACCTCGAATGGAGTTTTGATGATTCCAATAGTTCCGTATGGTGATTTTGGGCTTAGGAGCGTGTCCGAAAAATTATTTGAAAGTCTGTAGTTAAATTAGGCTTGAAATGGCTAAAACAAAAATCTAAGCTTGGAAGTTTGACCGGGGAGTTGACTATTTGATATCGGGGTCGAAATCTGATTCTGAAAATTGCAATAGGTTGGTTATGTCATTCATGACTTGTGTACAAAATTTGAGGTCAATCGGACTTGAATTGATAGGTTTCGGCATTGAATGTAGAAGTTAGAATTTCTTAGTTTCATTAAGCTTGAATTGGGGTATGATTCATATTTTTAGCGTTGTTTGATATGATTTGAGGCTTCGACTAAGTTCATATAATATTTTAGGATTTGCTGGTGTATTTGGTTGAGGTTCCGGGGGCCTCGGGTGAGTTTCAGATGGTTAACGGATTGAAATTTGGACTTAAACAACTGTTGGAAATTTTGGCCTTCTGGTGTAACCGCACCTGCGGAATTTAGCTCACAGGTGCGAGCTCGCAGAAGTGAGCTTGGTTGCGCAGAAGCGGAGGAAAGGGGACCTGGGCAAGACTGCAGAAGCGGACAACTCCTTCGCAGAAGCGGACTCTTGTCCGCAGAAGCGACAGCATGTCCGCAAAAGGTTTATGGAGGGGTTCTCATCTATAGCAGCCCCGTTGACCAAGTTAACCCATAAGGGTGCCCCGTTCAGATGGTCGGACGAGTGTAAGGCGAGATTTCAGAAGCTCAAGACTACTTTGACTACGGCACCGGTATTGGTGTTACCCTCAGGTTCAGGTTCTTATACAGTATATTGTGACGCATCTCGTATTGGTCTGGGTGCAGTATTGATGCAGGGTGGGAAAGTTATTGCATATACTTCGCGGCAGTTAAAGGTTCCCGAGAAGAATTACCCTGTCCATGACTTAGATTTGGCAGCCATTGTTCATGCGCTGAAGATTTGGAGGCACTATCTCTACGACGTGTCATGTGAGTTTTTTTACGGACCATAAGAGTTTATAGTACTTGTTCAAACAAAAGGAGATCAATTTGAGGCAGAGGAGGTGGTTAAAGCTATTGAAAGATTATGATATCACCATCTTGTATCATCCCAGGAAGGCCAACGTGGCGGCCGATGCCTTAAGTAGGAAATCAGTGCGTATGGGCAGCCTTGCATATATTCCAGTCAGTGAGAGACCGCTTGCACTAGATGTTCAGGCTTTGGCCACTCAGTTCGTGAGGTTGGATATTTTTGAGCCCAGTCGTGTTCTAGCTTGTACCGCGGTCTTCATTTTTTCTCAGGGAGCGGCAGTATGATGACCCTCATTTGGTTGTCCTTAGGGACACGGTATAGCACGGTGATTCCAAGCAGGTTACGGCCGGAGATGATGGAGTTTTGAGGATGCAGAGTCATATTTGTATGCCTAATGTGGATGGACTTCGTGAGTTGATTCTAGAGGAGGCCCACAGTTCCCGGTATTTTATTCATCCGGGCGCCGCCAAGATGTATCAGGACTTGCGGCAGCATTATTGGTGGAGGAGGATGAATAAAGATATAGTTGCACATGTAGCTCGGTGTCTAAATTGTCAGCAAGTCAAGTACGAGCATCAGAGACCTGGTGGTTTGCTTCAGAAGATAGAGATTCCAGAGTGGAAGTGGGAGCGTATCACTATGGATTTCGTTGTTGGACTCCCACGGACTCAAAGGAAGTTCGATGCCATTTGGGTCATTGTGGACAGGCTGACTAAGTCAGCGCATTTCATTCCTGTGGCAGCTGCCTATTCTTCGGAGCGGTTGGAGATTTACATCCGTGAGATCGTCCGTCTTCACGATGTGCCCATGTCTATCATTTCTGATCGAGGTACGCAGTTCACCTTACACTTCTGGAGAGTAGTATAATGTGATTTGGGCATACGAGTTGAGTTGAGCATAGTGTTTCATCCTCAAACAGACGGACAGTCCAAGCGCACTATTCAGATCTTGGAGGATATGCTCCGCGCATATGTTATATACTTCGGAGGATTGTGGGATCAGTTCTTGCCCTTTGCAGAGTTCGCCTACAACAACATCTACCACTCGAACATTCAGATGGCTCCCTATGAGGCACTATATGGTAGACAATGTCGATCACCGGTCGGATGGTTTGAGCCGGGGGAGGCTCGTTTATTGGGTACAGATTTGGTACAGGATGCCTTAGACAAGGTCAAGATTATTCAGGATAGACTTCGCATAGCTCAGTCCATGCAGAAGAGTTATGCCGATCGTAGAGTTCGTGATATTGCATTCATGGTCAGGGAGAGAGTGTTGCTTCGGCTATCACCCATGAAGGGTGTAATGAGGTTCGGAAAGAAGGGCAAGTTGAGCCCTAGATATATCGGACCTTTTGAGATTGTGGAGAGAGTAGGAGATGTGGCTTACAAGTTTGCGTTGCCACCGGGGTTATCGTTAGTTCATCCGGTATTCCATGTGTCCATGCTTTGAAAGTATCACGGCAATCCGTCCCATGTATTAGATTTCAGCTCTGTCCAGTTGGACAAGGATTTGACTTACGAGGAGGAGTCGGTGGCTATTCTAGCCCGGTAGGTTCGCTAGTTGAGATCAAAGAGTTATCCTTCAGTTTGAGTACAGTGGAGAGGTCAGCCCGTCGAGGCAGCTCCTTGGGAGTCCGAGTCGGATATGCGGAGTAGATATCCACATCTTTTCACCATCCCAGGTACTTTTCTATGTCCGTTCGAGGACGAACGGTTATTTTAGAGGTGGAGAATGTGATGACCTGATAGGTCATCTTATATTTTAGAACCTAATTCTGCATTTTGAGGTCCAACACGTAGAATTGACTGATGTTTGTTCTTATTGATACCGTATCCGTATTTTAGTTCTGGAGCCCAGTACAGATCCACTATAATATTTAAGACTTGTATGTGAAATTTGGTGAGAAACGGAGTTGGTTTGACGTGATTCGGACGCCCGGTTGTGAAAATAGAAGTTTTAAAGTTTTCTTGAAAATTTCATTTGATTTGGTGTTCAATTCATAGTTCTAGGTGTTATTTTAGCGATTTGATCGCGCGAGCGAGTTCGTATGATGTCCTAGGACTTGCGTGCATGTTTGGTTTGGAGCCCCGAGGGCTCGGGTGAGTTTCAGATAGGCTTTGGGGTGTTTTGCACTTAGAAAAATCTAATTTTTCTACAGTTTCAGGTGCCTTCTGGTTTCCTTCTTCGCGTTCGCGAAGGCACTCTCGCGAACGCGAAGTAGAAATTGGGATGTATGGGTTTTTCTTCTTCACAAACGCAAGGCTGGGTCGCAAACGCGAAGCGATGTGGGCTTTACCCTTCGTGAACGCGACCAGCTCAACGCGAACATGTAATGTTTGGGACCTGGGGGAGGGAGTCCGTCACTCTTTATCTCGAACGCGAGCAAGGACTCGCGAACGCGAAGTTTTAGGAGGTGTAGACTTCGCGAACGCGATAAGAGTTTCATGATCGCGTAAGCTTGGCAAGCTCTGCTCTTCGCGAACGCGATAGTGTTCTCGCGGACGCGATGAACACTGTCGCCCAGCTATTAAATAGTTCCATTACGGGACTTAGGCCATTCTTTCAACTTTTCAAAAGCCAAACGGCCTAGAGATGATTCTCCCAAGCTAAATTCTTCCCCAAAGTGTTGGTAAGTGATTCTAAACCATTTTCTTTCAATTATCCATTACATTTCATGAATTTTCAACCTAAAATCTATGATTTCCATGGTAGATATTGGGGGTTTGGGTAGAATTAGGGATTTTTGGGAAATTGGGATATAGACCTCAAATTGAGGTCAGATTCCAAAACTAATTGCATATTCGGGCTCGGGGTGAATGGGTAAATGGATTTTGGTCCAAGTTTCGAATTTTGACCAAGCGGGCCCAGGGTCGATTTTTGTCTTTTTTTTGGGAAAAGTTTGGGAAATCTAAATCTATGCAATATAATTGATTCCTTTAGCAATATTTGATATTATTGAATCGTTTTTGAATAGATACGAGTGGTTTGGAGGTGCATTCTAGAGAAAAAGCTGTGATTGAGTATTGAGTGGCTTTCGGAGTGAGGTAAGTACCGTGGTTAACCTTGGCTTGAGGGATCAGGTATTATTCGCTTATTTGCTACGTGTTTGTATGTTGAGTACAACGTATAGGTGAGGTGACGAGTACCTATGCGTTGTTGTCGAGTCATAACATGCGAGTGAGTCTTATTATTGTAATCGTGGTATTCTTTGATCATATTGTTCATGATTAGACTAGCTATTTGTTATGTTGAACAACTCTTATTATGTTTCACAGAAATTGGTATTGATTGGGTATTGTCTCAAAGTTGAGGTTAGTAATGTGGAATTGAATATTGAAGTAAGACTTGTTATTGATATTTCTATCTCTCTGTTATTATTGTTCGTTGTCTTGGTGAGGGAGAGTGTTAAAGCACGAAGGGTGATGGCGTGCAACGTTTTTTGAGTGAGTGATAATGCACGAAGGGTGATGCCGTACCATGTTATGAGAGAGTTAATGCACGAAGGGTGATGCCGTGCCGTTTCTATTGTTTCTTATGGTGAGGTTGAGAGTAAAAGAACGAAGGGTGATGCCGTGCACTTTCCTTTAATGTATTTACTTGTTTCTTTCTGTTAAAGATATATCGATTGATCATGTTCTCATTCCCGTTGTGATTCCCTGCCATGTAATCCCCTCAGCATGTCCCCTTCCCAATATTTCTTGCCTTGCTTCTTTAGTTGTTGTTATTATTGTATATATTGATATATATTGCACAAGTTTAATTGTAGGTGTCTTGTTCTAGCCTCGTCACTACTTCGCCGAGGTTAGACTCGACACTTACCAGTACATGTGGTCGGTTGTACTGATACTGTACTCTGTACTTTCTGTGCAGATTTTGGTACCGGACCGAATTGACCCTAAGTCTAGCTGCTGGCTTGATCTGTTTGGAGACCCAAGGTAGTCCTGTTGGCGTCCGCAGGCCCTGGCGTCCCCTTCTATGCATTTCCTTTACTGTTTCATTTGTATTGAAAACCGTTGTATTTCCTTCGGACACCTTACTTGTAGCTAAATCTTAGTAGTTCGTGGATTGTGACAGCAGTTTTTGGGTAGCTGTGTATAAGCATTAAAGTTGTTATGGATTTCTGCGCTTTTCTTTTTACCTTGTTATAGCTTATTTACTGTTAATTATTGAAATGTATAAGAATTTGGCTTAATAATCTCTATTGTTCGCTTGCCTAACAAGTGAAATGTTAGGCGTTAGGCGTTATCACGGTCCTGACGGTGAGAATTCCGGATCGTGACAAGTTACTTGGAGACTACAAAGTGAACCCACAATTATTTTTTTTATTGCAACTTGGTTAGTGATTGGTTGCTTAATCCAAAATCTAAATGTGCTACATTTGTGTTTGGATAGCACGTCGTGGTTAGAAGAGAACTTGGAGCTAAAAGACAAGTAAATTAAGGTTGGATATTGTTAATTTGTGGCAGTAAAAATATTCACTAATTTAGCACATTTCTTATGATTTTCACTTCTCAAATCCCTTTTTCCCTTACTTATCTTCTTCTTTTTGTTTGGTCGTGATTATAAGAAAGTGACGAGTATCCAAATATGGAATTGTAAATTATGTTTTATTATTGAAGTCTTCATCTTTCTTATCTCTTTTTTTTTTTTTGGTAACGGTTCCTTCTCTTTTCACATTTTTCTTTTGTGTTTTCCTCTATTTCTTCTTCTTTGTTTCTTTATGTAGAGTAAAATACTGGAGAAAACCATTACAATTTTGTACACATGAAATATTTTTAAAGGCAAAATGAATTTTATAATATTTACAGTTATGCCTATAAAAGGTAAAGTTTCAACTTAATATTCCAGATGATCATTGAGCAGTTGTGGTATACACACACACACACACACACACATATATATATATCATTGAGCAGTTGTGGTATACACACACACACATATATATATATGGAATCCTTTTAAACCTTATGACAAAGTTAATAAAAATTATATATGGAATCCTTGTAAATTTGAATATGGATAACAAAAGAAAATTTGAATTTAAATAAAAAGATAAATTATTTGCAATAGATGTGAAAGTGTTTAGCTCAATTTCAAATTATAACTACTTCTAACAAAGTGGATTACACTGAAGTCTTCTTCTAGTCTTATATTTGATTGTATCATTTTTCTTATGCGTAACAAAACTTATAAAGTCTTATTCTCTATTTTTCTGCAGCCTAGTACCTATCTGGACCAAAAAGAAAAAAACATCTCATACATTGAATTTGTTAACAAAGAACTTATTCTGTTTTCAATTGCTGGTCTTCAAAGATCTATTCCATCTAAGAATTAGAATATGGTCAATCATCTAAGATAGCAATCTTTTTTATAAATGCTTTCCTCACTAGCGATTTTCTAATGGGTACATATGTTTCCTTATGACTTGAATGTATGAATATCCAGTACATTTACATGTTCATAAAATAATAACATTTACATGCTCCTTAGTCTACAGTATTTCTCAAGTAATATTTCTTAGGAAAAATTATATTTAATATTCTCGCAAGTACTAGTTAATATAAAAGGAGAGGCAAAAGCGACTATTATTTGACAAATGACATCATCACAATAAGACATTTGGCATTTTAGGACATAGCTCCAACAAAATGGGAACTAAAAAATAATTTGGGGAAAAAATCTCATACAAAATACTTTTGTGAGTGAATTAAAAATATCAGTTATTTTTATTTTTTAAGAAGCAAAAGGTCAAAAGCATCCTAAAGCTTTGTACACGTTTAAGAGGGGCTCCTTTTTTTGATCTATGTTTGGAGAAAAAATCTCCTCCAAAATTCGATATTTTATTTTTGTGAACTAAAAGTTTCAGGTTATTTTATTTTTAACTAACTGATTTTACACGTGAACGTGAATACACACGTTTATAGCCTACTTGCCCTAAATTTCAGATTTTGTCTAAACCTACGCTATCTAAACCTACGCACGATCGGTAACCATTAGTAACTGCTCAAATCTGGATAGGTAGCATATTCCGACTAACTTGCCAATCTCAACGGTTGTTAATTTGTGCGATATGCATCCAAGACTCTCATGCTTTTAGGTTTGTCAGTACTTTCTCTTAAAAATTAGTATTGTTTTCAAGTCTATTGTTGTTGCTTCAGAAATCGTTGAAAGAATTAGATGAGATCACCAGAAAATAGAGTTTGTTGTGCATCAGATTCATTACACTGAGGTTTGGCAACTAGCCCCATCAAATTTGGCTTTGCTTTTCCAAAAGACTCTACAACATCTCACACCAAATTCTGTTTCTACGTCACTTTGACATGAAAGAACAAAGGAAACTTGCAAGAAAAAATAGAATATGCATACGGAACCAAAAACGGCCTAAATATTCCTCGGATAACAAAGGTATGAACTGTTATCATCACTATATTTATAGATTTTTAATATAAAATTATATAATATTGTACTTCAAGTTACGTACACTAAAACTAATTATGAGATATGAAAGTAGAAAAATATAATGTTATGCGATCCTTTTGTTACAATACGGTTGTACTCTGTTCTTTTCTTTGCCGTAAATTAGATTTTCCTTCTTCTAACTTGATTCCTCTTTCTCCCTACCTTTTTATTTTGCCATAAACTATTGATCAACTCCTTAAGTTTCTTTAACTATTCAAAATTGTAGCATATTATTTGTGTGCATTCTAATGATGAAGAGAAAAATATGTACGATATGCCGTCCCTTTGTTCCAATACAGTTGTCCCATGTTCTTTTGTTTTGCTTAAATTAGTTTTTCCTTCTTTTTACCTCATTCGTTTTTCAATTGACCAGAAATAATCTGCCCAAAAATGTTGGTGATGTCCTTAATTTTCTTTAACTATTTAAAGCTCTTGCATATTATATGTGTACATTCTAATGATGTTAGAAATATCTTGGTTGGAAAAAGAATAGTGAAATTAGATTTATTTGAGTTTACACAGTTCTAAATTGTTCATTGAAATCATGTATATCATTATGAACCGATGACGAAAAAGATATATATTATATGCGAGAATGTCAAATATTAAATTTAGAAAAATTTATAAATCTTAACAAAAGTAATACATGATTAAGACAAACAAATACGTTACTTTAATTCAAAATCACAAAAAACCTCTTTCGTCAACAAATTAATTTCTTGAAGTCCAAATTATCTTTGTCGATTCCTCATACACTTTACTTTAAAAATTTAATATTTTAGGGTTCTGCAATTTGATGTTTAAGTCTGTAATAGAAAGATTTTTAACTTGAATTATGTTAGAGCTCCTAACAAGAACTATCGTGGACTTGACAAAAATTGTTTCTCTAAATTATTTTCACGTTCGAGCTCTTCTTTGATTTTAAAAAGTGAACATTCAGAAATTTATAGAGTTTAAAATTCATGTCATTATCGTCCATAGCTTCCTATAGAATAAACAAAGTGAACATTAAGAGGGTGATCCTTTCATGCTGCCACGAGGCAATACAATTTGTTATCATCTCATGCTCTTTTTATGTAACGACCCGGCCTGTCGTTTTGAGTATTACAACCCTGTTCCTACATTTACTGCTCAATTTATGCTTTACACTTATTATATGACTTGTCGGGGTAATTGATTATGGTCTGATGGGGTTTTGAAATGAATTGAGACATTTAGTCGCCAAGATGAAATCTTAAGTTGAAATAGTTGACGGGATGTCGACTTATGTGTAAACGACCTCGAATGGAGTTTTGATGATTCCAATAGTTCCGTATGGTGATTTTGGGCTTAGGAGCGTGTCCGAAAAATTATTTGAAAGTCTGTAGTTAAATTAGGCTTGAAATGGCTAAAACAAAAATCTAAGCTTGGAAGTTTGACCGGGGAGTTGACTATTTGATATCGGGGTCGAAATCTGATTCTGAAAATTGCAATAGGTTGGTTATGTCATTCATGACTTGTGTACAAAATTTGAGGTCAATCGGACTTGAATTGATAGGTTTCGGCATTGAATGTAGAAGTTAGAATTTCTTAGTTTCATTAAGCTTGAATTGGGGTATGATTCATATTTTTAGCGTTGTTTGATATGATTTGAGGCTTCGACTAAGTTCATATAATATTTTAGGATTTGCTGGTGTATTTGGTTGAGGTTCCGGGGGCCTCGGGTGAGTTTCAGATGGTTAACGGATTGAAATTTGGACTTAAACAACTGTTGGAAATTTTGGCCTTCTGGTGTAACCGCACCTGCGGAATTTAGCTCACAGGTGCGAGCTCGCAGAAGTGAGCTTGGTTGCGCAGAAGCGGAGGAAAGGGGACCTGGGCAAGACTGCAGAAGCGGACAACTCCTTCGCAGAAGCGGACTCTTGTCCGCAGAAGCGACAGCATGTCCGCAAAAGGTTTATGGAGGGGTTCTCATCTATAGCAGCCCCGTTGACCAAGTTAACCCATAAGGGTGCCCCGTTCAGATGGTCGGACGAGTGTAAGGCGAGATTTCAGAAGCTCAAGACTACTTTGACTACGGCACCGGTATTGGTGTTACCCTCAGGTTCAGGTTCTTATACAGTATATTGTGACGCATCTCGTATTGGTCTGGGTGCAGTATTGATGCAGGGTGGGAAAGTTATTGCATATACTTCGCGGCAGTTAAAGGTTCCCGAGAAGAATTACCCTGTCCATGACTTAGATTTGGCAGCCATTGTTCATGCGCTGAAGATTTGGAGGCACTATCTCTACGACGTGTCATGTGAGTTTTTTTACGGACCATAAGAGTTTATAGTACTTGTTCAAACAAAAGGAGATCAATTTGAGGCAGAGGAGGTGGTTAAAGCTATTGAAAGATTATGATATCACCATCTTGTATCATCCCAGGAAGGCCAACGTGGCGGCCGATGCCTTAAGTAGGAAATCAGTGCGTATGGGCAGCCTTGCATATATTCCAGTCAGTGAGAGACCGCTTGCACTAGATGTTCAGGCTTTGGCCACTCAGTTCGTGAGGTTGGATATTTTTGAGCCCAGTCGTGTTCTAGCTTGTACCGCGGTCTTCATTTTTTCTCAGGGAGCGGCAGTATGATGACCCTCATTTGGTTGTCCTTAGGGACACGGTATAGCACGGTGATTCCAAGCAGGTTACGGCCGGAGATGATGGAGTTTTGAGGATGCAGAGTCATATTTGTATGCCTAATGTGGATGGACTTCGTGAGTTGATTCTAGAGGAGGCCCACAGTTCCCGGTATTTTATTCATCCGGGCGCCGCCAAGATGTATCAGGACTTGCGGCAGCATTATTGGTGGAGGAGGATGAATAAAGATATAGTTGCACATGTAGCTCGGTGTCTAAATTGTCAGCAAGTCAAGTACGAGCATCAGAGACCTGGTGGTTTGCTTCAGAAGATAGAGATTCCAGAGTGGAAGTGGGAGCGTATCACTATGGATTTCGTTGTTGGACTCCCACGGACTCAAAGGAAGTTCGATGCCATTTGGGTCATTGTGGACAGGCTGACTAAGTCAGCGCATTTCATTCCTGTGGCAGCTGCCTATTCTTCGGAGCGGTTGGAGATTTACATCCGTGAGATCGTCCGTCTTCACGATGTGCCCATGTCTATCATTTCTGATCGAGGTACGCAGTTCACCTTACACTTCTGGAGAGTAGTATAATGTGATTTGGGCATACGAGTTGAGTTGAGCATAGTGTTTCATCCTCAAACAGACGGACAGTCCAAGCGCACTATTCAGATCTTGGAGGATATGCTCCGCGCATATGTTATATACTTCGGAGGATTGTGGGATCAGTTCTTGCCCTTTGCAGAGTTCGCCTACAACAACATCTACCACTCGAACATTCAGATGGCTCCCTATGAGGCACTATATGGTAGACAATGTCGATCACCGGTCGGATGGTTTGAGCCGGGGGAGGCTCGTTTATTGGGTACAGATTTGGTACAGGATGCCTTAGACAAGGTCAAGATTATTCAGGATAGACTTCGCATAGCTCAGTCCATGCAGAAGAGTTATGCCGATCGTAGAGTTCGTGATATTGCATTCATGGTCAGGGAGAGAGTGTTGCTTCGGCTATCACCCATGAAGGGTGTAATGAGGTTCGGAAAGAAGGGCAAGTTGAGCCCTAGATATATCGGACCTTTTGAGATTGTGGAGAGAGTAGGAGATGTGGCTTACAAGTTTGCGTTGCCACCGGGGTTATCGTTAGTTCATCCGGTATTCCATGTGTCCATGCTTTGAAAGTATCACGGCAATCCGTCCCATGTATTAGATTTCAGCTCTGTCCAGTTGGACAAGGATTTGACTTACGAGGAGGAGTCGGTGGCTATTCTAGCCCGGTAGGTTCGCTAGTTGAGATCAAAGAGTTATCCTTCAGTTTGAGTACAGTGGAGAGGTCAGCCCGTCGAGGCAGCTCCTTGGGAGTCCGAGTCGGATATGCGGAGTAGATATCCACATCTTTTCACCATCCCAGGTACTTTTCTATGTCCGTTCGAGGACGAACGGTTATTTTAGAGGTGGAGAATGTGATGACCTGATAGGTCATCTTATATTTTAGAACCTAATTCTGCATTTTGAGGTCCAACACGTAGAATTGACTGATGTTTGTTCTTATTGATACCGTATCCGTATTTTAGTTCTGGAGCCCAGTACAGATCCACTATAATATTTAAGACTTGTATGTGAAATTTGGTGAGAAACGGAGTTGGTTTGACGTGATTCGGACGCCCGGTTGTGAAAATAGAAGTTTTAAAGTTTTCTTGAAAATTTCATTTGATTTGGTGTTCAATTCATAGTTCTAGGTGTTATTTTAGCGATTTGATCGCGCGAGCGAGTTCGTATGATGTCCTAGGACTTGCGTGCATGTTTGGTTTGGAGCCCCGAGGGCTCGGGTGAGTTTCAGATAGGCTTTGGGGTGTTTTGCACTTAGAAAAATCTAATTTTTCTACAGTTTCAGGTGCCTTCTGGTTTCCTTCTTCGCGTTCGCGAAGGCACTCTCGCGAACGCGAAGTAGAAATTGGGATGTATGGGTTTTTCTTCTTCACAAACGCAAGGCTGGGTCGCAAACGCGAAGCGATGTGGGCTTTACCCTTCGTGAACGCGACCAGCTCAACGCGAACATGTAATGTTTGGGACCTGGGGGAGGGAGTCCGTCACTCTTTATCTCGAACGCGAGCAAGGACTCGCGAACGCGAAGTTTTAGGAGGTGTAGACTTCGCGAACGCGATAAGAGTTTCATGATCGCGTAAGCTTGGCAAGCTCTGCTCTTCGCGAACGCGATAGTGTTCTCGCGGACGCGATGAACACTGTCGCCCAGCTATTAAATAGTTCCATTACGGGACTTAGGCCATTCTTTCAACTTTTCAAAAGCCAAACGGCCTAGAGATGATTCTCCCAAGCTAAATTCTTCCCCAAAGTGTTGGTAAGTGATTCTAAACCATTTTCTTTCAATTATCCATTACATTTCATGAATTTTCAACCTAAAATCTATGATTTCCATGGTAGATATTGGGGGTTTGGGTAGAATTAGGGATTTTTGGGAAATTGGGATATAGACCTCAAATTGAGGTCAGATTCCAAAACTAATTGCATATTCGGGCTCGGGGTGAATGGGTAAATGGATTTTGGTCCAAGTTTCGAATTTTGACCAAGCGGGCCCAGGGTCGATTTTTGTCTTTTTTTTGGGAAAAGTTTGGGAAATCTAAATCTATGCAATATAATTGATTCCTTTAGCAATATTTGATATTATTGAATCGTTTTTGAATAGATACGAGTGGTTTGGAGGTGCATTCTAGAGAAAAAGCTGTGATTGAGTATTGAGTGGCTTTCGGAGTGAGGTAAGTACCGTGGTTAACCTTGGCTTGAGGGATCAGGTATTATTCGCTTATTTGCTACGTGTTTGTATGTTGAGTACAACGTATAGGTGAGGTGACGAGTACCTATGCGTTGTTGTCGAGTCATAACATGCGAGTGAGTCTTATTATTGTAATCGTGGTATTCTTTGATCATATTGTTCATGATTAGACTAGCTATTTGTTATGTTGAACAACTCTTATTATGTTTCACAGAAATTGGTATTGATTGGGTATTGTCTCAAAGTTGAGGTTAGTAATGTGGAATTGAATATTGAAGTAAGACTTGTTATTGATATTTCTATCTCTCTGTTATTATTGTTCGTTGTCTTGGTGAGGGAGAGTGTTAAAGCACGAAGGGTGATGGCGTGCAACGTTTTTTGAGTGAGTGATAATGCACGAAGGGTGATGCCGTACCATGTTATGAGAGAGTTAATGCACGAAGGGTGATGCCGTGCCGTTTCTATTGTTTCTTATGGTGAGGTTGAGAGTAAAAGAACGAAGGGTGATGCCGTGCACTTTCCTTTAATGTATTTACTTGTTTCTTTCTGTTAAAGATATATCGATTGATCATGTTCTCATTCCCGTTGTGATTCCCTGCCATGTAATCCCCTCAGCATGTCCCCTTCCCAATATTTCTTGCCTTGCTTCTTTAGTTGTTGTTATTATTGTATATATTGATATATATTGCACAAGTTTAATTGTAGGTGTCTTGTTCTAGCCTCGTCACTACTTCGCCGAGGTTAGACTCGACACTTACCAGTACATGTGGTCGGTTGTACTGATACTGTACTCTGTACTTTCTGTGCAGATTTTGGTACCGGACCGAATTGACCCTAAGTCTAGCTGCTGGCTTGATCTGTTTGGAGACCCAAGGTAGTCCTGTTGGCGTCCGCAGGCCCTGGCGTCCCCTTCTATGCATTTCCTTTACTGTTTCATTTGTATTGAAAACCGTTGTATTTCCTTCGGACACCTTACTTGTAGCTAAATCTTAGTAGTTCGTGGATTGTGACAGCAGTTTTTGGGTAGCTGTGTATAAGCATTAAAGTTGTTATGGATTTCTGCGCTTTTCTTTTTACCTTGTTATAGCTTATTTACTGTTAATTATTGAAATGTATAAGAATTTGGCTTAATAATCTCTATTGTTCGCTTGCCTAACAAGTGAAATGTTAGGCGTTAGGCGTTATCACGGTCCTGACGGTGAGAATTCCGGATCGTGACAAGTTACTTGGAGACTACAAAGTGAACCCACAATTATTTTTTTTATTGCAACTTGGTTAGTGATTGGTTGCTTAATCCAAAATCTAAATGTGCTACATTTGTGTTTGGATAGCACGTCGTGGTTAGAAGAGAACTTGGAGCTAAAAGACAAGTAAATTAAGGTTGGATATTGTTAATTTGTGGCAGTAAAAATATTCACTAATTTAGCACATTTCTTATGATTTTCACTTCTCAAATCCCTTTTTCCCTTACTTATCTTCTTCTTTTTGTTTGGTCGTGATTATAAGAAAGTGACGAGTATCCAAATATGGAATTGTAAATTATGTTTTATTATTGAAGTCTTCATCTTTCTTATCTCTTTTTTTTTTTTGGTAACGGTTCCTTCTCTTTTCACATTTTTCTTTTGTGTTTTCCTCTATTTCTTCTTCTTTGTTTCTTTATGTAGAGTAAAATACTGGAGAAAACCATTACAATTTTGTACACATGAAATATTTTTAAAGGCAAAATGAATTTTATAATATTTACAGTTATGCCTATAAAAGGTAAAGTTTCAACTTAATATTCCAGATGATCATTGAGCAGTTGTGGTATACACACACACACACACACACACATATATATATATCATTGAGCAGTTGTGGTATACACACACACACATATATATATATGGAATCCTTTTAAACCTTATGACAAAGTTAATAAAAATTATATATGGAATCCTTGTAAATTTGAATATGGATAACAAAAGAAAATTTGAATTTAAATAAAAAGATAAATTATTTGCAATAGATGTGAAAGTGTTTAGCTCAATTTCAAATTATAACTACTTCTAACAAAGTGGATTACACTGAAGTCTTCTTCTAGTCTTATATTTGATTGTATCATTTTTCTTATGCGTAACAAAACTTATAAAGTCTTATTCTCTATTTTTCTGCAGCCTAGTACCTATCTGGACCAAAAAGAAAAAAACATCTCATACATTGAATTTGTTAACAAAGAACTTATTCTGTTTTCAATTGCTGGTCTTCAAAGATCTATTCCATCTAAGAATTAGAATATGGTCAATCATCTAAGATAGCAATCTTTTTTATAAATGCTTTCCTCACTAGCGATTTTCTAATGGGTACATATGTTTCCTTATGACTTGAATGTATGAATATCCAGTACATTTACATGTTCATAAAATAATAACATTTACATGCTCCTTAGTCTACAGTATTTCTCAAGTAATATTTCTTAGGAAAAATTATATTTAATATTCTCGCAAGTACTAGTTAATATAAAAGGAGAGGCAAAAGCGACTATTATTTGACAAATGACATCATCACAATAAGACATTTGGCATTTTAGGACATAGCTCCAACAAAATGGGAACTAAAAAATAATTTGGGGAAAAAATCTCATACAAAATACTTTTGTGAGTGAATTAAAAATATCAGTTATTTTTATTTTTTAAGAAGCAAAAGGTCAAAAGCATCCTAAAGCTTTGTACACGTTTAAGAGGGGCTCCTTTTTTTGATCTATGTTTGGAGAAAAAATCTCCTCCAAAATTCGATATTTTATTTTTGTGAACTAAAAGTTTCAGGTTATTTTATTTTTAACTAACTGATTTTACACGTGAACGTGAATACACACGTTTATAGCCTACTTGCCCTAAATTTCAGATTTTGTCTAAACCTACGCTATCTAAACCTACGCACGATCGGTAACCATTAGTAACTGCTCAAATCTGGATAGGTAGCATATTCCGACTAACTTGCCAATCTCAACGGTTGTTAATTTGTGCGATATGCATCCAAGACTCTCATGCTTTTAGGTTTGTCAGTACTTTCTCTTAAAAATTAGTATTGTTTTCAAGTCTATTGTTGTTGCTTCAGAAATCGTTGAAAGAATTAGATGAGATCACCAGAAAATAGAGTTTGTTGTGCATCAGATTCATTACACTGAGGTTTGGCAACTAGCCCCATCAAATTTGGCTTTGCTTTTCCAAAAGACTCTACAACATCTCACACCAAATTCTGTTTCTACGTCACTTTGACATGAAAGAACAAAGGAAACTTGCAAGAAAAAATAGAATATGCATACGGAACCAAAAACGGCCTAAATATTCCTCTGATAACAAAGGTATGAACTGTTATCATCACTATATTTATAGATTTTTAATATAAAATTATATAATATTGTACTTCAAGTTACGTACACTAAAACTAATTATGAGATATGAAAGTAGAAAAATATAATGTTATGCGATCCTTTTGTTACAATACGGTTGTACTCTGTTCTTTTCTTTGCCGTAAATTAGATTTTCCTTCTTCTAACTTGATTCCTCTTTCTCCCTACCTTTTTATTTTGCCATAAACTATTGATCAACTCCTTAAGTTTCTTTAACTATTCAAAATTGTAGCATATTATTTGTGTGCATTCTAATGATGAAGAGAAAAATATGTACGATATGCCGTCCCTTTGTTCCAATACAGTTGTCCCATGTTCTTTTGTTTTGCTTAAATTAGTTTTTCCTTCTTTTTACCTCATTCGTTTTTCAATTGACCAGAAATAATCTGCCCAAAAATGTTGGTGATGTCCTTAATTTTCTTTAACTATTTAAAGCTCTTGCATATTATATGTGTACATTCTAATGATGTTAGAAATATCTTGGTTGGAAAAAGAATAGTGAAATTAGATTTATTTGAGTTTACACAGTTCTAAATTGTTCATTGAAATCATGTATATCATTATGAACCGATGACGAAAAAGATATATATTATATGCGAGAATGTCAAATATTAAATTTAGAAAAATTTATAAATCTTAACAAAAGTAATACATGATTAAGACAAACAAATACGTTACTTTAATTCAAAATCACAAAAAACCTCTTTCGTCAACAAATTAATTTCTTGAAGTCCAAATTATCTTTGTCGATTCCTCATACACTTTACTTTAAAAATTTAATATTTTAGGGTTCTGCAATTTGATGTTTAAGTCTGTAATAGAAAGATTTTTAACTTGAATTATGTTAGAGCTCCTAACAAGAACTATCGTGGACTTGACAAAAATTGTTTCTCTAAATTATTTTCACGTTCGAGCTCTTCTTTGATTTTAAAAAGTGAACATTCAGAAATTTATAGAGTTTAAAATTCATGTCATTATCGTCCATAGCTTCCTATAGAATAAACAAAGTGAACATTAAGAGGGTGATCCTTTCATGCTGCCACGAGGCAATACAATTTGTTATCATCTCATGCTCTTTTTATGTAACGACCCGGCCTGTCGTTTTGAGTATTACAACCCTGTTCCTACATTTACTGCTCAATTTATGCTTTACACTTATTATATGACTTGTCGGGGTAATTGATTATGGTCTGATGGGGTTTTGAAATGAATTGAGACATTTAGTCGCCAAGATGAAATCTTAAGTTGAAATAGTTGACGGGATGTCGACTTATGTGTAAACGACCTCGAATGGAGTTTTGATGATTCCAATAGTTCCGTATGGTGATTTTGGGCTTAGGAGCGTGTCCGAAAAATTATTTGAAAGTCTGTAGTTAAATTAGGCTTGAAATGGCTAAAACAAAAATCTAAGCTTGGAAGTTTGACCGGGGAGTTGACTATTTGATATCGGGGTCGAAATCTGATTCTGAAAATTGCAATAGGTTGGTTATGTCATTCATGACTTGTGTACAAAATTTGAGGTCAATCGGACTTGAATTGATAGGTTTCGGCATTGAATGTAGAAGTTAGAATTTCTTAGTTTCATTAAGCTTGAATTGGGGTATGATTCATATTTTTAGCGTTGTTTGATATGATTTGAGGCTTCGACTAAGTTCATATAATATTTTAGGATTTGCTGGTGTATTTGGTTGAGGTCCCGGGGGCCTCGGGTGAGTTTCAGATGGTTAACGGATTGAAATTTGGACTTAAACAACTGTTGGAAATTTTGGCCTTCTGGTGTAACCGCACCTGCGGAATTTAGCTCACAGGTGCGAGCTCGCAGAAGTGAGCTTGGTTGCGCAGAAGCGGAGGAAAGGGGACCTGGGCAAGACTGCAGAAGCGGACAACTCCTTCGCAGAAGCGGACTCTTGTCCGCAGAAGCGACAGCATGTCCGCAAAAGGTTTATGGAGGGGTTCTCATCTATAGCAGCCCCGTTGACCAAGTTAACCCATAAGGGTGCCCCGTTCAGATGGTCGGACGAGTGTAAGGCGAGATTTCAGAAGCTCAAGACTACTTTGACTACGGCACCGGTATTGGTGTTACCCTCAGGTTCAGGTTCTTATACAGTATATTGTGACGCATCTCGTATTGGTCTGGGTGCAGTATTGATGCAGGGTGGGAAAGTTATTGCATATACTTCGCGGCAGTTAAAGGTTCCCGAGAAGAATTACCCTGTCCATGACTTAGATTTGGCAGCCATTGTTCATGCGCTGAAGATTTGGAGGCACTATCTCTACGACGTGTCATGTGAGTTTTTTTACGGACCATAAGAGTTTATAGTACTTGTTCAAACAAAAGGAGATCAATTTGAGGCAGAGGAGGTGGTTAAAGCTATTGAAAGATTATGATATCACCATCTTGTATCATCCCAGGAAGGCCAACGTGGCGGCCGATGCCTTAAGTAGGAAATCAGTGCGTATGGGCAGCCTTGCATATATTCCAGTCAGTGAGAGACCGCTTGCACTAGATGTTCAGGCTTTGGCCACTCAGTTCGTGAGGTTGGATATTTTTGAGCCCAGTCGTGTTCTAGCTTGTACCGCGGTCTTCATTTTTTCTCAGGGAGCGGCAGTATGATGACCCTCATTTGGTTGTCCTTAGGGACACGGTATAGCACGGTGATTCCAAGCAGGTTACGGCCGGAGATGATGGAGTTTTGAGGATGCAGAGTCATATTTGTATGCCTAATGTGGATGGACTTCGTGAGTTGATTCTAGAGGAGGCCCACAGTTCCCGGTATTTTATTCATCCGGGCGCCGCCAAGATGTATCAGGACTTGCGGCAGCATTATTGGTGGAGGAGGATGAATAAAGATATAGTTGCACATGTAGCTCGGTGTCTAAATTGTCAGCAAGTCAAGTACGAGCATCAGAGACCTGGTGGTTTGCTTCAGAAGATAGAGATTCCAGAGTGGAAGTGGGAGCGTATCACTATGGATTTCGTTGTTGGACTCCCACGGACTCAAAGGAAGTTCGATGCCATTTGGGTCATTGTGGACAGGCTGACTAAGTCAGCGCATTTCATTCCTGTGGCAGCTGCCTATTCTTCGGAGCGGTTGGAGATTTACATCCGTGAGATCGTCCGTCTTCACGATGTGCCCATGTCTATCATTTCTGATCGAGGTACGCAGTTCACCTTACACTTCTGGAGAGTAGTATAATGTGATTTGGGCATACGAGTTGAGTTGAGCATAGTGTTTCATCCTCAAACAGACGGACAGTCCAAGCGCACTATTCAGATCTTGGAGGATATGCTCCGCGCATATGTTATATACTTCGGAGGATTGTGGGATCAGTTCTTGCCCTTTGCAGAGTTCGCCTACAACAACATCTACCACTCGAACATTCAGATGGCTCCCTATGAGGCACTATATGGTAGACAATGTCGATCACCGGTCGGATGGTTTGAGCCGGGGGAGGCTCGTTTATTGGGTACAGATTTGGTACAGGATGCCTTAGACAAGGTCAAGATTATTCAGGATAGACTTCGCATAGCTCAGTCCATGCAGAAGAGTTATGCCGATCGTAGAGTTCGTGATATTGCATTCATGGTCAGGGAGAGAGTGTTGCTTCGGCTATCACCCATGAAGGGTGTAATGAGGTTCGGAAAGAAGGGCAAGTTGAGCCCTAGATATATCGGACCTTTTGAGATTGTGGAGAGAGTAGGAGATGTGGCTTACAAGTTTGCGTTGCCACCGGGGTTATCGTTAGTTCATCCGGTATTCCATGTGTCCATGCTTTGAAAGTATCACGGCAATCCGTCCCATGTATTAGATTTCAGCTCTGTCCAGTTGGACAAGGATTTGACTTACGAGGAGGAGTCGGTGGCTATTCTAGCCCGGTAGGTTCGCTAGTTGAGATCAAAGAGTTATCCTTCAGTTTGAGTACAGTGGAGAGGTCAGCCCGTCGAGGCAGCTCCTTGGGAGTCCGAGTCGGATATGCGGAGTAGATATCCACATCTTTTCACCATCCCAGGTACTTTTCTATGTCCGTTCGAGGACGAACGGTTATTTTAGAGGTGGAGAATGTGATGACCTGATAGGTCATCTTATATTTTAGAACCTAATTCTGCATTTTGAGGTCCAACACGTAGAATTGACTGATGTTTGTTCTTATTGATACCGTATCCGTATTTTAGTTCTGGAGCCCAGTACAGATCCACTATAATATTTAAGACTTGTATGTGAAATTTGGTGAGAAACGGAGTTGGTTTGACGTGATTCGGACGCCCGGTTGTGAAAATAGAAGTTTTAAAGTTTTCTTGAAAATTTCATTTGATTTGGTGTTCAATTCATAGTTCTAGGTGTTATTTTAGCGATTTGATCGCGCGAGCGAGTTCGTATGATGTCCTAGGACTTGCGTGCATGTTTGGTTTGGAGCCCCGAGGGCTCGGGTGAGTTTCAGATAGGCTTTGGGGTGTTTTGCACTTAGAAAAATCTAATTTTTCTACAGTTTCAGGTGCCTTCTGGTTTCCTTCTTCGCGTTCGCGAAGGCACTCTCGCGAACGCGAAGTAGAAATTGGGATGTATGGGTTTTTCTTCTTCACAAACGCAAGGCTGGGTCGCAAACGCGAAGCGATGTGGGCTTTACCCTTCGTGAACGCGACCAGCTCAACGCGAACATGTAATGTTTGGGACCTGGGGGAGGGAGTCCGTCACTCTTTATCTCGAACGCGAGCAAGGACTCGCGAACGCGAAGTTTTAGGAGGTGTAGACTTCGCGAACGCGATAAGAGTTTCATGATCGCGTAAGCTTGGCAAGCTCTGCTCTTCGCGAACGCGATAGTGTTCTCGCGGACGCGATGAACACTGTCGCCCAGCTATTAAATAGTTCCATTACGGGACTTAGGCCATTCTTTCAACTTTTCAAAAGCCAAACGGCCTAGAGATGATTCTCCCAAGCTAAATTCTTCCCCAAAGTGTTGGTAAGTGATTCTAAACCATTTTCTTTCAATTATCCATTACATTTCATGAATTTTCAACCTAAAATCTATGATTTCCATGGTAGATATTGGGGGTTTGGGTAGAATTAGGGATTTTTGGGAAATTGGGATATAGACCTCAAATTGAGGTCAGATTCCAAAACTAATTGCATATTCGGGCTCGGGGTGAATGGGTAAATGGATTTTGGTCCAAGTTTCGAATTTTGACCAAGCGGGCCCAGGGTCGATTTTTGTCTTTTTTTTGGGAAAAGTTTGGGAAATCTAAATCTATGCAATATAATTGATTCCTTTAGCAATATTTGATATTATTGAATCGTTTTTGAATAGATACGAGTGGTTTGGAGGTGCATTCTAGAGAAAAAGCTGTGATTGAGTATTGAGTGGCTTTCGGAGTGAGGTAAGTACCGTGGTTAACCTTGGCTTGAGGGATCAGGTATTATTCGCTTATTTGCTACGTGTTTGTATGTTGAGTACAACGTATAGGTGAGGTGACGAGTACCTATGCGTTGTTGTCGAGTCATAACATGCGAGTGAGTCTTATTATTGTAATCGTGGTATTCTTTGATCATATTGTTCATGATTAGACTAGCTATTTGTTATGTTGAACAACTCTTATTATGTTTCACAGAAATTGGTATTGATTGGGTATTGTCTCAAAGTTGAGGTTAGTAATGTGGAATTGAATATTGAAGTAAGACTTGTTATTGATATTTCTATCTCTCTGTTATTATTGTTCGTTGTCTTGGTGAGGGAGAGTGTTAAAGCACGAAGGGTGATGGCGTGCAACGTTTTTTGAGTGAGTGATAATGCACGAAGGGTGATGCCGTACCATGTTATGAGAGAGTTAATGCACGAAGGGTGATGCCGTGCCGTTTCTATTGTTTCTTATGGTGAGGTTGAGAGTAAAAGAACGAAGGGTGATGCCGTGCACTTTCCTTTAATGTATTTACTTGTTTCTTTCTGTTAAAGATATATCGATTGATCATGTTCTCATTCCCGTTGTGATTCCCTGCCATGTAATCCCCTCAGCATGTCCCCTTCCCAATATTTCTTGCCTTGCTTCTTTAGTTGTTGTTATTATTGTATATATTGATATATATTGCACAAGTTTAATTGTAGGTGTCTTGTTCTAGCCTCGTCACTACTTCGCCGAGGTTAGACTCGACACTTACCAGTACATGTGGTCGGTTGTACTGATACTGTACTCTGTACTTTCTGTGCAGATTTTGGTACCGGACCGAATTGACCCTAAGTCTAGCTGCTGGCTTGATCTGTTTGGAGACCCAAGGTAGTCCTGTTGGCGTCCGCAGGCCCTGGCGTCCCCTTCTATGCATTTCCTTTACTGTTTCATTTGTATTGAAAACCGTTGTATTTCCTTCGGACACCTTACTTGTAGCTAAATCTTAGTAGTTCGTGGATTGTGACAGCAGTTTTTGGGTAGCTGTGTATAAGCATTAAAGTTGTTATGGATTTCTGCGCTTTTCTTTTTACCTTGTTATAGCTTATTTACTGTTAATTATTGAAATGTATAAGAATTTGGCTTAATAATCTCTATTGTTCGCTTGCCTAACAAGTGAAATGTTAGGCGTTAGGCGTTATCACGGTCCTGACGGTGAGAATTCCGGATCGTGACAAGTTACTTGGAGACTACAAAGTGAACCCACAATTATTTTTTTTATTGCAACTTGGTTAGTGATTGGTTGCTTAATCCAAAATCTAAATGTGCTACATTTGTGTTTGGATAGCACGTCGTGGTTAGAAGAGAACTTGGAGCTAAAAGACAAGTAAATTAAGGTTGGATATTGTTAATTTGTGGCAGTAAAAATATTCACTAATTTAGCACATTTCTTATGATTTTCACTTCTCAAATCCCTTTTTCCCTTACTTATCTTCTTCTTTTTGTTTGGTCGTGATTATAAGAAAGTGACGAGTATCCAAATATGGAATTGTAAATTATGTTTTATTATTGAAGTCTTCATCTTTCTTATCTCTTTTTTTTTTTTGGTAACGGTTCCTTCTCTTTTCACATTTTTCTTTTGTGTTTTCCTCTATTTCTTCTTCTTTGTTTCTTTATGTAGAGTAAAATACTGGAGAAAACCATTACAATTTTGTACACATGAAATATTTTTAAAGGCAAAATGAATTTTATAATATTTACAGTTATGCCTATAAAAGGTAAAGTTTCAACTTAATATTCCAGATGATCATTGAGCAGTTGTGGTATACACACACACACACACACACACACATATATTTGTGGTATACACACACACACATATATATATATGGAATCCTTTTAAACCTTATGACAAAGTTAATAAAAATTATATATGGAATCCTTGTAAATTTGAATATGGATAACAAAAGAAAATTTGAATTTAAATAAAAAGATAAATTATTTGCAATAGATGTGAAAGTGTTTAGCTCAATTTCAAATTATAACTACTTCTAACAAAGTGGATTACACTGAAGTCTTCTTCTAGTCTTATATTTGATTGTATCATTTTTCTTATGCGTAACAAAACTTATAAAGTCTTATTCTCTATTTTTCTGCAGCCTAGTACCTATCTGGACCAAAAAGAAAAAAACATCTCATACATTGAATTTGTTAACAAAGAACTTATTCTGTTTTCAATTGCTGGTCTTCAAAGATCTATTCCATCTAAGAATTAGAATATGGTCAATCATCTAAGATAGCAATCTTTTTTATAAATGCTTTCCTCACTAGCGATTTTCTAATGGGTACATATGTTTCCTTATGACTTGAATGTATGAATATCCAGTACATTTACATGTTCATAAAATAATAACATTTACATGCTCCTTAGTCTACAGTATTTCTCAAGTAATATTTCTTAGGAAAAATTATATTTAATATTCTCGCAAGTACTAGTTAATATAAAAGGAGAGGCAAAAGCGACTATTATTTGACAAATGACATCATCACAATAAGACATTTGGCATTTTAGGACATAGCTCCAACAAAATGGGAACTAAAAAATAATTTGGGGAAAAAATCTCATACAAAATACTTTTGTGAGTGAATTAAAAATATCAGTTATTTTTATTTTTTAAGAAGCAAAAGGTCAAAAGCATCCTAAAGCTTTGTACACGTTTAAGAGGGGCTCCTTTTTTTGATCTATGTTTGGAGAAAAAATCTCCTCCAAAATTCGATATTTTATTTTTGTGAACTAAAAGTTTCAGGTTATTTTATTTTTAACTAACTGATTTTACACGTGAACGTGAATACACACGTTTATAGCCTACTTGCCCTAAATTTCAGATTTTGTCTAAACCTACGCTATCTAAACCTACGCACGATCGGTAACCATTAGTAACTGCTCAAATCTGGATAGGTAGCATATTCCGACTAACTTGCCAATCTCAACGGTTGTTAATTTGTGCGATATGCATCCAAGACTCTCATGCTTTTAGGTTTGTCAGTACTTTCTCTTAAAAATTAGTATTGTTTTCAAGTCTATTGTTGTTGCTTCAGAAATCGTTGAAAGAATTAGATGAGATCACCAGAAAATAGAGTTTGTTGTGCATCAGATTCATTACACTGAGGTTTGGCAACTAGCCCCATCAAATTTGGCTTTGCTTTTCCAAAAGACTCTACAACATCTCACACCAAATTCTGTTTCTACGTCACTTTGACATGAAAGAACAAAGGAAACTTGCAAGAAAAAATAGAATATGCATACGGAACCAAAAACGGCCTAAATATTCCTCGGATAACAAAGGTATGAACTGTTATCATCACTATATTTATAGATTTTTAATATAAAATTATATAATATTGTACTTCAAGTTACGTACACTAAAACTAATTATGAGATATGAAAGTAGAAAAATATAATGTTATGCGATCCTTTTGTTACAATACGGTTGTACTCTGTTCTTTTCTTTGCCGTAAATTAGATTTTCCTTCTTCTAACTTGATTCCTCTTTCTCCCTACCTTTTTATTTTGCCATAAACTATTGATCAACTCCTTAAGTTTCTTTAACTATTCAAAATTGTAGCATATTATTTGTGTGCATTCTAATGATGAAGAGAAAAATATGTACGATATGCCGTCCCTTTGTTCCAATACAGTTGTCCCATGTTCTTTTGTTTTGCTTAAATTAGTTTTTCCTTCTTTTTACCTCATTCGTTTTTCAATTGACCAGAAATAATCTGCCCAAAAATGTTGGTGATGTCCTTAATTTTCTTTAACTATTTAAAGCTCTTGCATATTATATGTGTACATTCTAATGATGTTAGAAATATCTTGGTTGGAAAAAGAATAGTGAAATTAGATTTATTTGAGTTTACACAGTTCTAAATTGTTCATTGAAATCATGTATATCATTATGAACCGATGACGAAAAAGATATATATTATATGCGAGAATGTCAAATATTAAATTTAGAAAAATTTATAAATCTTAACAAAAGTAATACATGATTAAGACAAACAAATACGTTACTTTAATTCAAAATCACAAAAAACCTCTTTCGTCAACAAATTAATTTCTTGAAGTCCAAATTATCTTTGTCGATTCCTCATACACTTTACTTTAAAAATTTAATATTTTAGGGTTCTGCAATTTGATGTTTAAGTCTGTAATAGAAAGATTTTTAACTTGAATTATGTTAGAGCTCCTAACAAGAACTATCGTGGACTTGACAAAAATTGTTTCTCTAAATTATTTTCACGTTCGAGCTCTTCTTTGATTTTAAAAAGTGAACATTCAGAAATTTATAGAGTTTAAAATTCATGTCATTATCGTCCATAGCTTCCTATAGAATAAACAAAGTGAACATTAAGAGGGTGATCCTTTCATGCTGCCACGAGGCAATACAATTTGTTATCATCTCATGCTCTTTTTATGTAACGACCCGGCCTGTCGTTTTGAGTATTACAACCCTGTTCCTACATTTACTGCTCAATTTATGCTTTACACTTATTATATGACTTGTCGGGGTAATTGATTATGGTCTGATGGGGTTTTGAAATGAATTGAGACATTTAGTCGCCAAGATGAAATCTTAAGTTGAAATAGTTGACGGGATGTCGACTTATGTGTAAACGACCTCGAATGGAGTTTTGATGATTCCAATAGTTCCGTATGGTGATTTTGGGCTTAGGAGCGTGTCCGAAAAATTATTTGAAAGTCTGTAGTTAAATTAGGCTTGAAATGGCTAAAACAAAAATCTAAGCTTGGAAGTTTGACCGGGGAGTTGACTATTTGATATCGGGGTCGAAATCTGATTCTGAAAATTGCAATAGGTTGGTTATGTCATTCATGACTTGTGTACAAAATTTGAGGTCAATCGGACTTGAATTGATAGGTTTCGGCATTGAATGTAGAAGTTAGAATTTCTTAGTTTCATTAAGCTTGAATTGGGGTATGATTCATATTTTTAGCGTTGTTTGATATGATTTGAGGCTTCGACTAAGTTCATATAATATTTTAGGATTTGCTGGTGTATTTGGTTGAGGTTCCGGGGGCCTCGGGTGAGTTTCAGATGGTTAACGGATTGAAATTTGGACTTAAACAACTGTTGGAAATTTTGGCCTTCTGGTGTAACCGCACCTGCGGAATTTAGCTCACAGGTGCGAGCTCGCAGAAGTGAGCTTGGTTGCGCAGAAGCGGAGGAAAGGGGACCTGGGCAAGACTGCAGAAGCGGACAACTCCTTCGCAGAAGCGGACTCTTGTCCGCAGAAGCGACAGCATGTCCGCAAAAGGTTTATGGAGGGGTTCTCATCTATAGCAGCCCCGTTGACCAAGTTAACCCATAAGGGTGCCCCGTTCAGATGGTCGGACGAGTGTAAGGCGAGATTTCAGAAGCTCAAGACTACTTTGACTACGGCACCGGTATTGGTGTTACCCTCAGGTTCAGGTTCTTATACAGTATATTGTGACGCATCTCGTATTGGTCTGGGTGCAGTATTGATGCAGGGTGGGAAAGTTATTGCATATACTTCGCGGCAGTTAAAGGTTCCCGAGAAGAATTACCCTGTCCATGACTTAGATTTGGCAGCCATTGTTCATGCGCTGAAGATTTGGAGGCACTATCTCTACGACGTGTCATGTGAGTTTTTTTACGGACCATAAGAGTTTATAGTACTTGTTCAAACAAAAGGAGATCAATTTGAGGCAGAGGAGGTGGTTAAAGCTATTGAAAGATTATGATATCACCATCTTGTATCATCCCAGGAAGGCCAACGTGGCGGCCGATGCCTTAAGTAGGAAATCAGTGCGTATGGGCAGCCTTGCATATATTCCAGTCAGTGAGAGACCGCTTGCACTAGATGTTCAGGCTTTGGCCACTCAGTTCGTGAGGTTGGATATTTTTGAGCCCAGTCGTGTTCTAGCTTGTACCGCGGTCTTCATTTTTTCTCAGGGAGCGGCAGTATGATGACCCTCATTTGGTTGTCCTTAGGGACACGGTATAGCACGGTGATTCCAAGCAGGTTACGGCCGGAGATGATGGAGTTTTGAGGATGCAGAGTCATATTTGTATGCCTAATGTGGATGGACTTCGTGAGTTGATTCTAGAGGAGGCCCACAGTTCCCGGTATTTTATTCATCCGGGCGCCGCCAAGATGTATCAGGACTTGCGGCAGCATTATTGGTGGAGGAGGATGAATAAAGATATAGTTGCACATGTAGCTCGGTGTCTAAATTGTCAGCAAGTCAAGTACGAGCATCAGAGACCTGGTGGTTTGCTTCAGAAGATAGAGATTCCAGAGTGGAAGTGGGAGCGTATCACTATGGATTTCGTTGTTGGACTCCCACGGACTCAAAGGAAGTTCGATGCCATTTGGGTCATTGTGGACAGGCTGACTAAGTCAGCGCATTTCATTCCTGTGGCAGCTGCCTATTCTTCGGAGCGGTTGGAGATTTACATCCGTGAGATCGTCCGTCTTCACGATGTGCCCATGTCTATCATTTCTGATCGAGGTACGCAGTTCACCTTACACTTCTGGAGAGTAGTATAATGTGATTTGGGCATACGAGTTGAGTTGAGCATAGTGTTTCATCCTCAAACAGACGGACAGTCCAAGCGCACTATTCAGATCTTGGAGGATATGCTCCGCGCATATGTTATATACTTCGGAGGATTGTGGGATCAGTTCTTGCCCTTTGCAGAGTTCGCCTACAACAACATCTACCACTCGAACATTCAGATGGCTCCCTATGAGGCACTATATGGTAGACAATGTCGATCACCGGTCGGATGGTTTGAGCCGGGGGAGGCTCGTTTATTGGGTACAGATTTGGTACAGGATGCCTTAGACAAGGTCAAGATTATTCAGGATAGACTTCGCATAGCTCAGTCCATGCAGAAGAGTTATGCCGATCGTAGAGTTCGTGATATTGCATTCATGGTCAGGGAGAGAGTGTTGCTTCGGCTATCACCCATGAAGGGTGTAATGAGGTTCGGAAAGAAGGGCAAGTTGAGCCCTAGATATATCGGACCTTTTGAGATTGTGGAGAGAGTAGGAGATGTGGCTTACAAGTTTGCGTTGCCACCGGGGTTATCGTTAGTTCATCCGGTATTCCATGTGTCCATGCTTTGAAAGTATCACGGCAATCCGTCCCATGTATTAGATTTCAGCTCTGTCCAGTTGGACAAGGATTTGACTTACGAGGAGGAGTCGGTGGCTATTCTAGCCCGGTAGGTTCGCTAGTTGAGATCAAAGAGTTATCCTTCAGTTTGAGTACAGTGGAGAGGTCAGCCCGTCGAGGCAGCTCCTTGGGAGTCCGAGTCGGATATGCGGAGTAGATATCCACATCTTTTCACCATCCCAGGTACTTTTCTATGTCCGTTCGAGGACGAACGGTTATTTTAGAGGTGGAGAATGTGATGACCTGATAGGTCATCTTATATTTTAGAACCTAATTCTGCATTTTGAGGTCCAACACGTAGAATTGACTGATGTTTGTTCTTATTGATACCGTATCCGTATTTTAGTTCTGGAGCCCAGTACAGATCCACTATAATATTTAAGACTTGTATGTGAAATTTGGTGAGAAACGGAGTTGGTTTGACGTGATTCGGACGCCCGGTTGTGAAAATAGAAGTTTTAAAGTTTTCTTGAAAATTTCATTTGATTTGGTGTTCAATTCATAGTTCTAGGTGTTATTTTAGCGATTTGATCGCGCGAGCGAGTTCGTATGATGTCCTAGGACTTGCGTGCATGTTTGGTTTGGAGCCCCGAGGGCTCGGGTGAGTTTCAGATAGGCTTTGGGGTGTTTTGCACTTAGAAAAATCTAATTTTTCTACAGTTTCAGGTGCCTTCTGGTTTCCTTCTTCGCGTTCGCGAAGGCACTCTCGCGAACGCGAAGTAGAAATTGGGATGTATGGGTTTTTCTTCTTCACAAACGCAAGGCTGGGTCGCAAACGCGAAGCGATGTGGGCTTTACCCTTCGTGAACGCGACCAGCTCAACGCGAACATGTAATGTTTGGGACCTGGGGGAGGGAGTCCGTCACTCTTTATCTCGAACGCGAGCAAGGACTCGCGAACGCGAAGTTTTAGGAGGTGTAGACTTCGCGAACGCGATAAGAGTTTCATGATCGCGTAAGCTTGGCAAGCTCTGCTCTTCGCGAACGCGATAGTGTTCTCGCGGACGCGATGAACACTGTCGCCCAGCTATTAAATAGTTCCATTACGGGACTTAGGCCATTCTTTCAACTTTTCAAAAGCCAAACGGCCTAGAGATGATTCTCCCAAGCTAAATTCTTCCCCAAAGTGTTGGTAAGTGATTCTAAACCATTTTCTTTCAATTATCCATTACATTTCATGAATTTTCAACCTAAAATCTATGATTTCCATGGTAGATATTGGGGGTTTGGGTAGAATTAGGGATTTTTGGGAAATTGGGATATAGACCTCAAATTGAGGTCAGATTCCAAAACTAATTGCATATTCGGGCTCGGGGTGAATGGGTAAATGGATTTTGGTCCAAGTTTCGAATTTTGACCAAGCGGGCCCAGGGTCGATTTTTGTCTTTTTTTTGGGAAAAGTTTGGGAAATCTAAATCTATGCAATATAATTGATTTCTTTAGCAATATTTGATATTATTGAATCGTTTTTGAATAGATACGAGTGGTTTGGAGGTGCATTCTAGAGAAAAAGCTGTGATTGAGTATTGAGTGGCTTTCGGAGTGAGGTAAGTACCGTGGTTAACCTTGGCTTGAGGGATCAGGTATTATTCGCTTATTTGCTACGTGTTTGTATGTTGAGTACAACGTATAGGTGAGGTGACGAGTACCTATGCGTTGTTGTCGAGTCATAACATGCGAGTGAGTCTTATTATTGTAATCGTGGTATTCTTTGATCATATTGTTCATGATTAGACTAGCTATTTGTTATGTTGAACAACTCTTATTATGTTTCACAGAAATTGGTATTGATTGGGTATTGTCTCAAAGTTGAGGTTAGTAATGTGGAATTGAATATTGAAGTAAGACTTGTTATTGATATTTCTATCTCTCTGTTATTATTGTTCGTTGTCTTGGTGAGGGAGAGTGTTAAAGCACGAAGGGTGATGGCGTGCAACGTTTTTTGAGTGAGTGATAATGCACGAAGGGTGATGCCGTACCATGTTATGAGAGAGTTAATGCACGAAGGGTGATGCCGTGCCGTTTCTATTGTTTCTTATGGTGAGGTTGAGAGTAAAAGAACGAAGGGTGATGCCGTGCACTTTCCTTTAATGTATTTACTTGTTTCTTTCTGTTAAAGATATATCGATTGATCATGTTCTCATTCCCGTTGTGATTCCCTGCCATGTAATCCCCTCAGCATGTCCCCTTCCCAATATTTCTTGCCTTGCTTCTTTAGTTGTTGTTATTATTGTATATATTGATATATATTGCACAAGTTTAATTGTAGGTGTCTTGTTCTAGCCTCGTCACTACTTCGCCGAGGTTAGACTCGACACTTACCAGTACATGTGGTCGGTTGTACTGATACTGTACTCTGTACTTTCTGTGCAGATTTTGGTACCGGACCGAATTGACCCTAAGTCTAGCTGCTGGCTTGATCTGTTTGGAGACCCAAGGTAGTCCTGTTGGCGTCCGCAGGCCCTGGCGTCCCCTTCTATGCATTTCCTTTACTGTTTCATTTGTATTGAAAACCGTTGTATTTCCTTCGGACACCTTACTTGTAGCTAAATCTTAGTAGTTCGTGGATTGTGACAGCAGTTTTTGGGTAGCTGTGTATAAGCATTAAAGTTGTTATGGATTTCTGCGCTTTTCTTTTTACCTTGTTATAGCTTATTTACTGTTAATTATTGAAATGTATAAGAATTTGGCTTAATAATCTCTATTGTTCGCTTGCCTAACAAGTGAAATGTTAGGCGTTAGGCGTTATCACGGTCCTGACGGTGAGAATTCCGGATCGTGACAAGTTACTTGGAGACTACAAAGTGAACCCACAATTATTTTTTTTATTGCAACTTGGTTAGTGATTGGTTGCTTAATCCAAAATCTAAATGTGCTACATTTGTGTTTGGATAGCACGTCGTGGTTAGAAGAGAACTTGGAGCTAAAAGACAAGTAAATTAAGGTTGGATATTGTTAATTTGTGGCAGTAAAAATATTCACTAATTTAGCACATTTCTTATGATTTTCACTTCTCAAATCCCTTTTTCCCTTACTTATCTTCTTCTTTTTGTTTGGTCGTGATTATAAGAAAGTGACGAGTATCCAAATATGGAATTGTAAATTATGTTTTATTATTGAAGTCTTCATCTTTCTTATCTCTTTTTTTTTTTTTTGGTAACGGTTCCTTCTCTTTTCACATTTTTCTTTTGTGTTTTCCTCTATTTCTTCTTCTTTGTTTCTTTATGTAGAGTAAAATACTGGAGAAAACCATTACAATTTTGTACACATGAAATATTTTTAAAGGCAAAATGAATTTTATAATATTTACAGTTATGCCTATAAAAGGTAAAGTTTCAACTTAATATTCCAGATGATCATTGAGCAGTTGTGGTATACACACACACACACACACACACACATATATATATATATATATATATATATATATATATATAGATGATCATTGAGCAGTTGTGGTATACACACACACACATATATATATATGGAATCCTTTTAAACCTTATGACAAAGTTAATAAAAATTATATATGGAATCCTTGTAAATTTGAATATGGATAACAAAAGAAAATTTGAATTTAAATAAAAAGATAAATTATTTGCAATAGATGTGAAAGTGTTTAGCTCAATTTCAAATTATAACTACTTCTAACAAAGTGGATTACACTGAAGTCTTCTTCTAGTCTTATATTTGATTGTATCATTTTTCTTATGCGTAACAAAACTTATAAAGTCTTATTCTCTATTTTTCTGCAGCCTAGTACCTATCTGGACCAAAAAGAAAAAAACATCTCATACATTGAATTTGTTAACAAAGAACTTATTCTGTTTTCAATTGCTGGTCTTCAAAGATCTATTCCATCTAAGAATTAGAATATGGTCAATCATCTAAGATAGCAATCTTTTTTATAAATGCTTTCCTCACTAGCGATTTTCTAATGGGTACATATGTTTCCTTATGACTTGAATGTATGAATATCCAGTACATTTACATGTTCATAAAATAATAACATTTACATGCTCCTTAGTCTACAGTATTTCTCAAGTAATATTTCTTAGGAAAAATTATATTTAATATTCTCGCAAGTACTAGTTAATATAAAAGGAGAGGCAAAAGCGACTATTATTTGACAAATGACATCATCACAATAAGACATTTGGCATTTTAGGACATAGCTCCAACAAAATGGGAACTAAAAAATAATTTGGGGAAAAAATCTCATACAAAATACTTTTGTGAGTGAATTAAAAATATCAGTTATTTTTATTTTTTAAGAAGCAAAAGGTCAAAAGCATCCTAAAGCTTTGTACACGTTTAAGAGGGGCTCCTTTTTTTGATCTATGTTTGGAGAAAAAATCTCCTCCAAAATTCGATATTTTATTTTTGTGAACTAAAAGTTTCAGGTTATTTTATTTTTAACTAACTGATTTTACACGTGAACGTGAATACACACGTTTATAGCCTACTTGCCCTAAATTTCAGATTTTGTCTAAACCTACGCTATCTAAACCTACGCACGATCGGTAACCATTAGTAACTGCTCAAATCTGGATAGGTAGCATATTCCGACTAACTTGCCAATCTCAACGGTTGTTAATTTGTGCGATATGCATCCAAGACTCTCATGCTTTTAGGTTTGTCAGTACTTTCTCTTAAAAATTAGTATTGTTTTCAAGTCTATTGTTGTTGCTTCAGAAATCGTTGAAAGAATTAGATGAGATCACCAGAAAATAGAGTTTGTTGTGCATCAGATTCATTACACTGAGGTTTGGCAACTAGCCCCATCAAATTTGGCTTTGCTTTTCCAAAAGACTCTACAACATCTCACACCAAATTCTGTTTCTACGTCACTTTGACATGAAAGAACAAAGGAAACTTGCAAGAAAAAATAGAATATGCATACGGAACCAAAAACGGCCTAAATATTCCTCTGATAACAAAGGTATGAACTGTTATCATCACTATATTTATAGATTTTTAATATAAAATTATATAATATTGTACTTCAAGTTACGTACACTAAAACTAATTATGAGATATGAAAGTAGAAAAATATAATGTTATGCGATCCTTTTGTTACAATACGGTTGTACTCTGTTCTTTTCTTTGCCGTAAATTAGATTTTCCTTCTTCTAACTTGATTCCTCTTTCTCCCTACCTTTTTATTTTGCCATAAACTATTGATCAACTCCTTAAGTTTCTTTAACTATTCAAAATTGTAGCATATTATTTGTGTGCATTCTAATGATGAAGAGAAAAATATGTACGATATGCCGTCCCTTTGTTCCAATACAGTTGTCCCATGTTCTTTTGTTTTGCTTAAATTAGTTTTTCCTTCTTTTTACCTCATTCGTTTTTCAATTGACCAGAAATAATCTGCCCAAAAATGTTGGTGATGTCCTTAATTTTCTTTAACTATTTAAAGCTCTTGCATATTATATGTGTACATTCTAATGATGTTAGAAATATCTTGGTTGGAAAAAGAATAGTGAAATTAGATTTATTTGAGTTTACACAGTTCTAAATTGTTCATTGAAATCATGTATATCATTATGAACCGATGACGAAAAAGATATATATTATATGCGAGAATGTCAAATATTAAATTTAGAAAAATTTATAAATCTTAACAAAAGTAATACATGATTAAGACAAACAAATACGTTACTTTAATTCAAAATCACAAAAAACCTCTTTCGTCAACAAATTAATTTCTTGAAGTCCAAATTATCTTTGTCGATTCCTCATACACTTTACTTTAAAAATTTAATATTTTAGGGTTCTGCAATTTGATGTTTAAGTCTGTAATAGAAAGATTTTTAACTTGAATTATGTTAGAGCTCCTAACAAGAACTATCGTGGACTTGACAAAAATTGTTTCTCTAAATTATTTTCACGTTCGAGCTCTTCTTTGATTTTAAAAAGTGAACATTCAGAAATTTATAGAGTTTAAAATTCATGTCATTATCGTCCATAGCTTCTTATAGAATAAACAAAGTGAACATTAAGAGGGTGATCCTTTCATGCTGCCACGAGGCAATACAATTTGTTATCATCTCATGCTATTTTTATGTAACGACCCGGCCTGTCGTTTTGAGTATTACAACCCTGTTCCTACATTTACTGCTCAATTTATGCTTTACACTTATTATATGACTTGTCGGGGTAATTGATTATGGTCTGATGGGGTTTTGAAATGAATTGAAACATTTAGTCGCCAAGATGAAATCTTAAGTTGAAATAGTTGACGGGATGTCGACTTATGTGTAAACGACCTCGAATGGAGTTTTGATGATTCCAATAGTTCCGTATGGTGATTTTGGGCTTAGGAGCATGTCCGAAAAATTATTTGGAAGTCTGTAGTTAAATTAGGCTTGAAATGGCTAAAACAAAAATCTAAGCTTGGAAGTTTGACCGGGGATTTGACTATTTGATATCGGAGTCGAAATCTGATTCTGAAAATTGCAATAGGTTGGTTATGTCATTCATGACTTGTGTGCAAAATTTGAGGTCAATCGGACTTGAATTGATAGGTTTCGGCATTGAATGTAGAAGTTAGAATTTCTTAGTTTCATTAAGCTTGAATTGGGGTATGATTCATATTTTTAACGTTGTTTGATATGATTTGAGGCTTCGACTAAGTTCATATAATATTTTAGGATTTGCTGGTGTATTTGGTTGAGGTCCCGGGGGCCTCGGGTGAGTTTCAGATGGTTAACGGATTGAAATTTGGACTTAAACAACTGTTGGAAATTTTGGCCTTCTGGTGTAACCGCACCTGCGGAATTTAGCTCACAGGTGCGAGCTCGCAGAAGTGAGCTTGGTTGCGCAGAAGCGGAGGAAAGGGGAGCTGGGAAAGACTGCAGAAGCGGACAACTCCTTCGCAGAAGCGGACTCTTGTCCGCAGAAGTGAAGCAAGCGCAGAAGCGACAGCATGTCCGCAAAAGCGGGACCGCAGATGCGGTTAGTTTTTCCGTAGAAGCGGAACCCCTGGACAGATTACAAAACAGAGGGGTTCCAATATTTTTGTCATTTTTGGACTTTCAAGCACGGTTTAGGAGCGATTTTCAGAGGGAATTCACGGAAAACTTGAGATAAGTCACTTGTGATCATTGTTAGTCAATAATATTGGATTATTATTGAGTATTTCGACTAGATTACGTTTTGTACTGTTCTATATTTTCAGATAGTGTTGTTATTAGTCAGATTTGTTTACCATTTAGATGCTCGTGTACTTAGTGACACCCGGTTTTGGGAGTGTTTATGTCGGTATTTGTGAGATTTTTTCGTATTGAATTTATAAATTATGTTTTCAAACTTTATGGAAATTATGGTTTATTGAGGTTGTCAGCTTGCCTAGTATTGAGATAGGTGCCATCACCACATGCGTGATTTTGGGTCGTGACAAGTTTGTATCAGAGCCTAGGTTACATAGGTCTCACGAGTCATGAGCAGGTTTAATAGAGTCTTGCAGATCGGTACGGAGACGTCTGTACTTATCTTCAATAGGCTGCCGAACCCTTAGGAAAATTTCACTTTCTTGTATTCTGTCGTGCAAATTGTTGATTCCGGAAACTAAATTTCTATTATTCTATTCTCTCACAGATGGTGAGGACACGTACTACCGGATCGGATGGTCAGCCACCAGTGCCACCAGTTAGGGTCGCGAGAGACTGGGGCCGTGGTAGAGGCCAAGGTAGAGGTCGAGGTATAGCTTGTACAACAGTTCGAGCAGCACCTGTAACACCACTAGTTGCTCCCGCTCAGGAACAAATTCCAGATATAGTTGAGCTGGCGGGGCCAGCTCAGGCACCATCTGTGCCTATTGTGATTCCAGGTCTTAAGGAGGCTCTAGCACAGATATTGACTGTTTGCACTAGTCTTGCTCAGGTGGTTTCGGTTCAGGCCACACCAGCCACTTCTCAGGCTGGGAAAGGTACTCATACCCCTATTGCCCGTACTCCAGAGCAGGT
>NW_027438667.1:0-51899 GCF_000715075.1 Nicotiana tabacum | reverse complement strand
CTAGTGATGTAATTTGGAGATTCATGGTAGAATTAGGCTTAAATTGGCGAAAGTTAAAAGTTTAGAAGTTCTTAGGCTTGAATCCGAGGTTGATTTGGTGTTGTTTTAGGTGTTCCGGAGGTTCTACTAAGTTCTGGCAGAGATACATGATTGTCGGAATTATTGGTTGAGGTCCTGAGGGCCTTGGGTGAGTTTTGGATATGTTTGGGTTGTGTCGCCCTCGTTTTTCTTATGTTTCGATGCTGTTTCTTCAAGTATAAATGATATCATATTGAATAAATGAGCTTCGATTTCTTTTTTAATTGAAGCATTAGATCTGTATCTTAATTACGGACCCATAGCAAAAAGAATCATCAAATTTGTACATCGTATAAGAATTTTATGGTCATTTTACTAAGAATTAAGTTGCCAAATTTTTCAGTTTAATTACGAAATAGCCACTGGCGACGTATTTAAAAATCTGTACTATTTGCAAACATTAAAACCTAGATATCTCATATATTATAAGGTCAAATTGAGTGATTCAAAACTTAACTTGACTAGAATTTAACAAGGAATCCATTAAAGTCATAAAATATGAGTTTTAGGATCGTTTGGCACGAGAAACGAGACAAAATATATGGTAGAAGAATATATAAAACTAGGGTTTGTTCATTTTGTCATATTTTGAGTTGGGAAGCTCAGATTTGGGCGATTTTGGAGGCGATTTTTACCATAGGGATTGGGGTAAGTGTTCTTTACTCGGTTTTGGTTATATTTCATGAATCCATCATCGCTTTTGGGATTTGAATGATGATTTCAAAGTGAAATTGAGTGAGTTAGGTTTGAGTTTTGAAGAGTTTTAACTGAGGATTTGAGGGACCAAACGGAGTCCGATTTTGATAATTTTATATGGTTAGACTCGGGATAGAACGAGGTTTATGATTCTACCATTTTTGACTGATTCCAAGATGTGGGCCCGGGGGCCGGATTTTGGCCGATTTCGAATCTTTGGCATATTTTGTAGTTTTTATTGTGGAATTCGATTCTTTAGCGCATGGTGATGGTATTAGTCTGATTATGGTTAGATTCGGAGCTTTTGAATACCGAGTCCAGAGACAAGGGCATCCCGGAGTAGGAGTTTATGCTGTTTGGGTAAGTAACAGTTTTAACTCTAGCTTTGAGGGTATAAACCCAAAGAATTTGATATCATGTGATTGTTTGGAGGTGATACCCATGCTAGGTGACGAGCGTGTGGGTGTATACCTCGAGGGATTGAGACTTGGTCCGTCCCGTGAGGCTGCGAGGCCTAATAATTATTATTTGTGGTTATGTGTTTACTTGTTGTTGAACTTGTTTGCCTTCATGTTAGAGATAATGCTTAGGCTTTATTCATGCTCATATTATTTGTACTCAGTCATAGAAATTATTGTACATGTTTACCTCAGTCTCTATTATTTGCTAATATGATGTGATACTTGATGAGGACTGTGTTCACTTATTTGTTGATGATGGTGAGGCTAGTGAGGTACATGATTGAGCAGGGCCGAGGGCCTGTTTGTGAGGATATTAATACCATAGCGCGTGAGTTGTCCGCGTAGCACGTAAGTTGACCATGCGAATCCAGGTATTGATATGGAAGCACGCGAAATGTCCGTGCTTAGCGCTTGGATTTTTGGAGCCCCTCTGGAGTCTGTACAAAACCCCTGCTAAGCGCAGAGTTTTGAGTTTTTTTAGTGCGTTGAGTGTCGAATGCGAGTGATGAGTGATGGAGTGACATTGCTGTGAGGTTGTATTTACTTTTGTTATTGTTCATTTATTTGTTAACTTTCTTTGTGACATTTACTGAGTTATGGAATTTACCTATTTATTTCTATTAATTTTAAATTGTGAAAATAAATAACTGGGCTGTTTTACTTATCTCGTCACTACTACTCAGTTCCTTAGTTATTTTTGTTACTACTGAGGTGGTTATACTCATTCTACACCCTGCACTTTATGTGCAGATCCAGGTGAGTTAGAGCGTGGCATTCGTTGATTTCAGGCTGACTATCTGTGGAGATTGCAAGGTAGCTACCAGCATCCGCATGACCTTGTTACTCCTCTTGTCATTTCTTCTTTTGGACAATTAGATAGTTTATATATCTTAGTTTATAGTTTTAGACGCTCATGACTTAGTGACACGCTGATGTTTGGGACTCGTTTCTGTATTTTTCTATATTATATTTAGAGTTGATTTAGTTTATGAAAAAATTTAAATGTTGAAATGTTTTATTAATTTCGTATAATCGGTTTAGTAGTAATATTTTGGGAAGTAGGGTTGTCTTGTAACACGATAGGCGCCATCACGACCATGGTTAGATTTTTGGTCGTGACAAGTTGGTATCAGAGCCTAGGTTACACAGGTCTCACGAGTCATGAAAGGGTTTAGTAGAGTCTTGCGGATCGGTACATAGACGTTTGTACTTATCTTCGAGAGGCTGCAGAACTTTTCGGAAAATTTTACCTTCTTGAATTCTTATCGTGCAGTATTGATTCAGCTTGAAGTGTAACTCTTTGAATTCCTTTCACGCATTCATATGCGCACATGAGCGCTCAGTATCCATTGTGCCTCGATGGATTGTGATTCCCTAGATGAGGTGCGATATGTGATTTATGTGTGTTGATGTTGGGCCAGTCTGGAGGACTTGATGTCGGGTTTTGACTGTAGCTTGAGCACTGAGGAGTTTAATGTACGACCGCGTGCTTGTGGACTTATATGTCTGGTAGTTTCCCTATTAACGGGATTTGTGATTTGATGGCTATATGGAGAGTATGATTTGACTGCGAGATTGTGTTTGGATTGATCGAATGTGACGAGAAGGGTTTACTTGAGATGTAGCAAGGATTAATGGGTGTTTGATTTGTGACTTGATATAGCTTGTTCAGGCTCTGTCTAATAAGAGGTTTATTACCAGCATTTGGTTGTTTTGGGCAACTACTATGATTAGAAATCATCGTTGTAAGTGTTTGAATTATGTGTTATATCATGTGATTTCAGGTATATTTTAGACTCGTTCGAGGACGAACGTTTTTTTAAGAGGGGAAGGATGTAACGACCCGGTCATTCATTCTGAGAGTTATAGCCTCGTTTCCCCCATTTCTATTTCTTTATATGTTGTTCATCTGTGTTGAGTTGTATCGAGTTGGTAGGTTTGGGTTCGGAGTAGTTTTGGAGTGAAATGATAACTTAGTCTCTTAGTTAGAAAGCTAAGTTAGAAAAGTCAATCGGAAGTTGACTTATAAGTAAACAAATTCGGATTTGGATTTTTATGATTTGATTAGATTCGTTGGGTGGTTTTAGACTTAGAAGTGTGTTAGGGATGTAATTTGTAGATCTATGGTAGAATTAGGCTTAAATTGGCGAAAGTTAGAAGTTTAGAAGTTCTTAGGCTTGAATCCGAGGTTGATTTGGTATTTTGGTGTTGTTTTGGGTGTTCCGGAGGTTCGACTAAGTTCTGACAGTGATACATGACTTGTTAGAATTATTGGTTGAGGTCCCGAGGGCCTCGGGTGAATTTTAAATATGTTTGGGTTGTGTTGCGCTCGTTTTTCTTATGTTTCAATGTCGTTTCTTCAAGTATAAATGATATCATATTGAATAAATGAGCTCCGGTTTCTTTTTTAATTGATGAATTAGATCCGTATCTTAATTACGGACCCATAGCAAAAAGAATTATCAAATTTGGACATCGTATAAGGATTTTATGGTCATTTTACTAAGAATTAGGTTGCCGGATATTTTTTAGTTTAATAACGAAATTGCCACTGGTGACGTATTTAAAAATCTGCACTATTTGTAAATATTAAAACCTAGAAATTGCATTCATTATTAGATCAAATTGAGTGATTCAAAAGCTTAACTTGACTAGAATTTTACAAGGAATCCATTAAAATCATAAAATAAGAGTTTTAGGATATTTTGGCACAAGAAACAAGACAAAATAGCTGGCAGAAAAATGTATAAAACTAGGGTTTGTTCATTCGGTCATATTTTGAGTTGGGAAGCTCAGATTTGGGCGATTTTTACCATAGGGATTGAGGTAAGTGTTCTTTACTCGGTTTTGGTTATATTTCATGAATCCATCATCGCTTTTGGGATTTGATTGATGATTTCAAAGTGAAATTGAAGGAGTTAGGGTTTGAGTTTTGGAGAGTTTTTAGTAAGGATTTGAGGGACCAAACGGAGTTCGATTTTGATAAATTTTATATGGTTAGACTCGGGATGGAACGAGGTTTATGATTCTACCATTTTTTACTGATTCCAAGATGTGGGCCCGGGGGCCGGATTTTGGCCGATTTCGAATCTTTGGCATATTTTGTAGTTTTTATTGTGGAATTCGATTATTTAGCGCATGGTGATGGTATTAGTCTGATTATGGTTAGATTCAGAGCTTTTGAATACCGAGTTCAGAGACGAGGGCATCCCGGAGTAGGAGTTTATGCGGTTTGGGTAAGTAATAGTTTTAACTCTAGCTTTGAGGGTATAAACCCAAAGAATTTGATATCATGTGATTGTTTGGAGGTAAACCCATGCTAGGTGACGAGCGTGTGGGTGTATACCTAGAGGGATTGATACTTGGTCCGTCCCGTGAGGCTGCTAGGCCTAAATAATTATTATTTGTGGTTATGTGTTTACTTGTTGTTGAACTTGTTTGCCTTCATGTTAGAGATAATGCTTAGGCTTTATTCATGCTCATATTATTTGTACTCAGTCATAGAAATTATTGTACATGTTTACCTCAGTCTCTATTTTTTGCTAATATGATGTGATACTTGATGTGGACTGTGTTCCCTTATTTGTTGATGATGGTGAGGCTAGTGAGGTACATGATTGAGCAGGGCCGAGGGCCTGTTTGTGAGGACATTAATACCATAGCGCGTGAGTTGTCTGCGTAGCACGTAAGTTGATCGTGCGAATCCAGGTATTGATATGGCAGCACGCGAGTTGTCCGTGCTTAGCGCTTGGGTTTTTGGAGCCCCTCCGGAGTCTCTACAAAACCCCTACTAAGCGTAGAGTTTTGAGATTTTTTAGTGCGTTGAGTGTCGAATGCGAGTGATGAGTGATGGAGTGACATTGCTGTGAGGTTGTATTTACTTTTGCTATTGTTCATTTATTTGTTAACTTTCTTTGTGGCATTTACTGAGTTATGGAATTTTCCTATTTATTTCTATTAATTTTAAATTGTGAAAATAAATAACTGGGCTGTTTTACTTAGCTCGTCACTACTACTCAGTTCCTTAGTTATTTTTGTTACTACTGAGGTGGTTATACTCATTCTACACCCTGCACTTTATGTGCAGATCCAGGTGAGTTAGAGCGTGGCATTCGTTGATTTCAGGCCGACTATCTGTGGAGATTGCAAGGTAGCTACCAGCATCCGCATGACCTTGTTACTCCTCTTATCATTTCTTCTTTTGGACAGTTAGATAGTTTATATATCTTAGTTTATAGTTTTAGACGCTCATGACTTAGTGACACGCTGATGTTTGGGACTCGTTTCTGTATTTTTCTATATTATATTTAGAGTTGATTTAGTTTATGAAAAAATTTAAATGTTGAAATGTTTTATTAATTTCGTATAATCGGTTTAGTAGTAATATTTTGGGAAGTAGGGTTGTCTTGTAACACGATAGGCGCCATCACGACCATGGTTAGATTTTTGGTCGTGACAAGTTGGTATCAGAGCCTAGGTTACACAGGTCTCACGAGTCATGAAAGGGTTTAGTAGAGTCTTGCGGATCGGTACATAGACGTTTGTACTTATCTTCGAGAGGCTGCAGAACTTTTCGGAAAATTTTACCTTCTTGAATTCTTATCGTGCAGTATTGATTCAGCTTGAAGTGTAACTCTTTGAATTCCTTTCACGCATTCATATGCGCACATGAGCGCTCAGTATCCATTGTGCCTCGATGGATTGTGATTCCCTAAATGAGGTGCGATATGTGATTTATGTGTGTTGATGTTGGGCCAGTCTGGAGGACTTGATGTCGGGTTTTGACTGTAGCTTGAGCACTGAGGAGTTGAATGTGCGGCTGCGTGCTTGTGGACTTATATGTCCGGTAGTTTCCCTATTAGTGCGATTTGTGATTTGATGGCTATGTGGAGAGTATAATTTGACTGCGAGATTGTGTTTGGATTGATCGAATGTGACGAGAAGGGTTTACTTGAGATGTAGCAAGGATTAATGGGTGTTTCATTTATGACTTGATATAGCTTGTTCAGGCTCTGTCTAATAAGAGGTTTATTACCAGCATTTGGTTGTTTTGGGCAACTACTATGATTAGAAATCATCGTTGTAACTGTTTGAATTATGTGTTATATCATGTGATTTCAGGTATATTTTAGACTCGTTCGAGGACGAACGTTTGTTTAAGAGGGGGAGGATGTAACGACCCGGTCGTTCATTCTGAGAGTTATAGCCCCGTTTCCCCCATTTCTATTTCTTTATGTGTTGTTCATCTGTGTTGAGTTGTATCGAGTTGGTAGGTTTGAATTCGGAGTAGTTTTGGAGTGAAATGATCACTTAGTCTCTTAGTTAGAAAGCTAAGTTAGAAAAGTCAATCAGAAGTTGACTTATAAGTAAACAAATTCGGATTTGGATTTTTATGATTCGATTAGCTTCGTTGGGTGGTTTTAGACTTAGAAGTGTGTTAGGGATGTAATTTGGAGATCCATGGTAGAATTAGGCTTAAATTGGCGAAAGTTAGAAGTTTAGAAGTTCTTAGGCTTGAATCCGAGGTTGATTTGGTATTTTGGTGTTGTTTTGGGTGTTCCGGAGGTTCGACTAAGTTCTGGCAGTTATACATAACTTGTCGGAATTATTGGTTGAGGTCCCGAGGTCCTCGGGTGAATTTTGGATATGTTTGGGTTGTGTTGCGCTCGTTTTTCTTATGTTTCGATGCCGTTTCTGCAAGTATAAATGATATCATATTGAATAAATGAGCTCCGATTTCTTTTTTAATTGAAGAATTAGATCCGTATCTTAATTACGGACCCATAGCAAAAAGAATTATTAAATTTGGACATCGTATATGGATTTTATGGTCATTTTACTAAGAATTAGATTGCCATTTTTTTCCAGTTTAATTACGAAATTGCCACTGGTGACGTATTTAAAAATCTGCACTATTTGCAAACATTAAAACCTAGAAATCTCATTCATTATAAGGTCAAATTGAGTGATTCAAAAGCTTAACTTGATTAGAATTTCAAAAGGAATCCATTAAAGTCTTAAAATATGAGTTTTAGGATCGTTTGGCATGAGAAACGAGACAAAATAGCTGGCAGAAAAATATAAAAAACTAGAGTTTGTTCATTCAGTCATATTTTGAGTTGCGAAGCTCGATTTTTACCATAGGGATTGGGGTAAGTGTTCTTTACTCGGTTTTGGTTATATTTCATGAATCCATCGTTGCTTTTGGGATTTAATTGATGATTTCAAAGTGAAATTGAAGGAGTTAGGGTTTGAGTTTTGGAGAGTTTTATGTGAGGATTTGAGGGACCAAACGGAGTCCGATTTTGATAAATTTTATATGGTTAGACTCGGGATAGAACGAGATTTATGATTCTTCCATTTTTGACTGATTCCAAGATGTGGGCCCGGGGGCCGAATTTTGGCCGATTTCGGATCTTTGGCATATTTTGTAGTTTTTATTGTGGAATTCGATTCTTTAGCACATGGTGATGGTATTAGTCTGATTATTGTTAGATTTGGAGCTTTTGGATACCGAGTTCAGAGACGAGGGCATCCCGGAGTAGGAGTTTATGCGGTTTGGGTAAGTAACAGTTTTAACTCTAGCTTTGAGTGTATAAACCCATAGAATTTGATATCATGTGATTGTTTGGAGGTGATACCCATGCTAGGTGACGAGCGTGTGGGTGTATACCTCGAGGGATTGAGACTTGGTCCGTCCCGTGAGGCTACGAGGCCTAATAACTATTATCTATGGTTATGTGTTTACTTGTTGTTGAACTTGTTTGCCTTCATGTTAGAGATCATGCTTAGGCTTTATTCATGCTCATATTATTTGTACTCAGTCATAGAAATTATTGTACATGTTTACCTCAGTCTCTATTATTTGCTAATATGATGTGATACTTGATGTGGACTGTGTTCCCTTATTTGTTGATGATGGTGAGGCTAGTGAGGTACATGATTGAGTAGGGCCGAGGGCCTGTTTGTGAGGATATTAATACCATAGCGCTTGAGTTGTCCGCTTAGCACAGAAGTTGACTGTGCGGAACCAGGTATTGATATGGTAGCACGTGAGTTGTCCGTGCTTAGCGCTTGAGTTTTGGGAGCCCCTTCGGAGTCTGTACAAACCCCTGGTAAGCGCAGAGTGTTGAGTTTTTTGAGTGTATTGAGTGTTGAGTGTGAGTAATGAGTGATGGAGTGACAATGTTGTGAGGTTGCATTTACTTTTTCTATTGCTGCATTTATGTGTTAAATTCTTTGTGGCATTTATTGAGTTATGGAATTTACCTATTTATTTCTATTAATTTTTAAATTGTGAAAATAAATAATTGGACTATTTTACTTAGCTCGTCACCACTGCTCAGTTCCTTAGTTATTTCTGTTACTACTGAGGTGGTTATACTCATACTACACCCTGCACTTTATGTGCAGATCTAGGTGAGTTAGAGCGTGGCGATCGTTGATTTCAGGCCGACTATCTGTGGAGATTACAAGGTAGCTACCAGCATCTGCAGGACCTTGTTACTCCTCTTGTTATTTCTTCTTTTGGACAGTTAGATAGTTTAGATATCTTAGTTTATAGTTTTAGACGCTCATGACTTAGTGACACGCTGATGTTTGGGACTCGTTTCCGTATTTTTCTATATTATATTTAGAGTTGATTTAGTTTATGAAAAAAATTTAAATGTTGAAATGTTTTATTAATTTCGTATAATCGGTTTAGTAGTAATATTTTGGGAAGTAGGCTTGCCTTGTAACACGATAGGCGCCATCACGACCATGGTTAGATTTTGGGTCGTGACAAGTTGGTATCAGAGCCTAGGTTACACAGGTCTCACGAGTCATGAAAGGGTTTAGTAGAGTCTTACGGATCGGTACATAGACGTTTGTACTTATCTTCGAGAGGCTGCAGAACTTTTCGGAAAATTTTACCTTCTTGAATTCTTATCGTGCAGTATTGATTCAGCTTGAAGTGTAACTCTTTGAATTCCTTTCACGCATTCATATGCGCACATGAGCGCTCACTATCCATTGTGCCTCGATGGATTGTGATTCCCTATATGAGGTGCGAGATGTGATTTATGTGTGTTGATGTTGGGCCAGTCTGGAGGACTTGATGTCAGGTTTTGACTGTAGCTTAAGCACTGAGGAGTTGAATGTGCGGCTGCGTGCTTGTGGACTTATATGACCGGTAGTTTCCCTATTAGTGGGATTTGTGATTTGATGGCTATGTGGAGAGTATGATTTGACTGCGAGATTGTGTTTGGATTAATCGAATGTGACGAGAAGGGTTTACTTGAGATGTAGCAAGGATTAATGGGTGTTTGATTTATGACTTGATATAGCTTGTTCAGGCTCTGTCTAATAAGAGGTTTATTACCAGCATTTGGTTGTTTTGGGCATCTGCTATGATTAGAAATCATCGTTGTAAGTGTTTGAATTATGTGTTATATCATGTGATTTCAGGTATATTTTAGACTCGTTCGAGGACGAACGTTTGTTTAAGAGGGGAAGGATGTAACGACCCGGTCGTTCATTCTGAGAGTTATAGCCTCGTTTCCCCCATTTCTATTTTTTTATGTGTTGTTCATCTGTGTTGAGTTGTATAGAGTTGGTAGTTTTGGGTTCGGAGTAGTTTTGGAGTGAAATGATCACTTAGTCTCTTAGTTAGAAAGCTAAGTTAGAAAAGTCAATCAGAAGTTGACTTATAAGTAAACAAATTCGGATTTGGATTTTTATGATTTGATTAGCTTCGTTGGGTGGTTTTAGAATTAGAAGTGTGTTAGGGATGTAATTTGGAGATCCATGGTAGAATTAGGCTTAAATTGGCGAAAGTTAGAAGTTTAGAAGTTCTTAGGCTTGAATTCGATGTTGATTTGGTATTTTGGTGTTGTTTTGGGTGTTTCGGAGGTTCGACTAAGTTCTGGCAGTGATACATAACTTGTCGGAATTATTGGTTGAGGTCCCGAGGGCCTCGGGTGAGTTTTGGATATGTTTGGGTTGTGTTGCGCTCGTTTTTCTTATGTTTCGATGCCGTTTCTGCAAGTATAAATGATATCACATTGAATAAATGAGCTCCGATTTCTTTTTTAATTGAAGAATTAGATCCGTATCTTAATTACGGACCCATAGCAAAAAGAATTATCAAATTTGGACATCGTATAAGGATTTTATGGTCATTTTACTAAGAATTAGATTGCCATTTTTTCAGTTTAATTACGAAATTGCCACTGGTGACGTATTTTAAAATCTGCACTATTTGCAAATATTAAAACCTAGAAATCTCATTCATTATAAGGTCAAATTGAGTGATTCAAAAGCTTAACTTGACTAGAATTTCAAAAGGAATCCATTAAAGTCATAAAATATGAGTTTTAGGATCGTTTGGCACGAGAAACGAGACAAAATAGCTGGCAGAAAAATATATAAAACTAGGGTTTGTTCATTCGGTCATATTTTGAGTTGCGAAGCTCAGATTTGAGCGATTTTTACCATAGGGATTGGGGTAAGTGTTCTTTACTCGGTTTTGGTTATATTTCATGAATCCATCGTTGCTTTTGGGATTTAATTGATGATTTCAAAGTGAAATTGAAGGAGTTAGGGTTTGAGTTTTGGAGAGTTTTATGTGAGGATTTGAGGGACCAAACGGAGTCCGATTTTGATAAATTTTATATGGTTAGACTCGGGATAGAACGAGATTTATGATTCTGCCATTTTTGACTGATTCCAAGATGTGGGCTCGGGGGCCGGATTTTGGCCGATTTCGGATCTTTGGCATATTTTGTAGTTTTTATTGTGGAATTCGATTCTTTAGCACATGGTGATGGTATTAGTCTGATTATGGTTAGATTTGGAGCTTTTGGATACCGAGTCCAGAGACGAGGGCATCCCGTAGTAGGAGTTTATGCGGTTTGGGTAAGTAACAGTTTTAACTCTAGCTTTGAGTGTATAAACCCATAGTATTTGATATCATGTGATTGTTTGGAGGTGATACCCATGCTAGGTGACGAGCGTGTGGGTGTATACCTCGAGGTATTGAGACTTGGTCCGTCCCGTGAGGCTACGAGGCCTAATAAATATTATCTGTGGTTATGTGTTTACTTGTTGTTGAACTTGTTTGCCTTCATGTTAGAGATCATGCTTAGGCTTTATTCATGCTCATATTATTTGTACTCAGTCATAGAAATTATTGTACATGTTTACCTCAGTCTCTATTATTTGCTAATATGATGTGATACTTGATGTGGACTATGTTCCCTTATTTGTTGATGATGGTGAGGCTAGTGAGGTACGTGATTGAGTAGGGCCGAGGGCCTGTTTGTGAGGATATTAATACCATAGCGTTTGAGTTGTCCGCGTAGCACGTAAGTTGACCGTACGGAACCAGGTATTGATATGGTAGCACGTGAGTTGTCCGTGCTTAGCGCTTGGGTTTTGGGAGCCCCTTCGGAGTCTATACAAACCCCCTGGTAAGCGCAGAGTGTTGAGTTTTTTGAGTGTATTGAGTGTTGAGTGTGAGTGATGAGTGATGGAGTGACAATGCTGTGAGGTTGCATTTACTTTTGCTATTGCTGCATTTATCTGTTAAATTCTTTGTGGCATTTATTGAGTTATGGAATTTACCTATTTATTTCTATTAATTTTTAAATTGTGAAAATAAATAATTGGACTATTTTACTTAGCTCGTCACTACTGCTCAGTTCCTTAGTTATTTCTGTTACTACTGAGGTGGTTATACTCATACTACACCCTGCACTTTATGTGCAGATCTAGGTGAGTTAGAGCGTGGCGATCGTTGATTTCAGGCCGACTATCTGTGGAGATTACAAGGTAGCTACCAGCATCTGCAGGACCTTGTTACTCCTCTTGTTATTTCTTCTTTTGGACAGTTAGATAGTTTATATATCTTAGTTTATAGTTTTAGACGCTCATGACTTAGTGACACGCTGATGTTTGGGACTCGTTTCCGTATTTTTCTATATTATATTTAGAGTTGATTTAGTTTATGAAAAAAATTAAATGTTGAAATGTTTTATTAATTTCGTATAATCGGTTTAGTAGTAATATTTTGGGAAGTAGGCTTGCCTTGTAACACGATAGGCGCCATCACGACCATGGTTAGATTTTGGGTCGTGACAAGTTGGTATCAGAGCCTAGGTTACACAGGTCTCACGAGTCATGAAAGAGTTTGTAGAGTCTTGCGGATCGGTACAGAGACGTTTGTACTTATCTTCGAGAGGCTGCAGAACTTTTCGGAAAATTTTACCTTCTTGAATTCTTATCGTGCAGTATTGATTCAGCTTGAAGTGTAACTCTTTGAATTCCTTTCACGCATTCATATGCGCACATGAGCACTCAGTATCCATTGTGCCTCGATGGATTGTGATTCCCTAGATGAGGTGCAAGATGTGATTTATGTGTGTTGATGTTGGGCCAGTCTGGAGGACTTGATGTCGGGTTTTGACTGTAGCTTGAGCACTGAGGAGTTGAATGTGCGGCTGCGTGCTTGTGGACTTATATGTCCAGTAGTTTCCCTATTAGTGGGATTTGTGATTTGATGGCTATGTGGAGAGTATGATTTGACTGCGAGATTGTGTTTGGATTGATCGAATGTGACGAGAAGGGTTTACTTGAGATGTAGCAAGGATTAATGGGTGTTTGATTTATGACTTGATATAGCTTGTTCAGGCTCTGTCTAATAAGAGGTTTATTACCAGCATTTGGTTGTTTTGGGCAACTACTATGATTAGAAATCATCGTTGTAACTGTTTGAATTATGTGTTATATCATGTGATTTCAGGTATATTTTAGACTCGTTCGAGGACGAACGTTTGTTTAAGAGGGGGAGGATGTAACGACCCGGTCGTTCATTCTGAGAGTTATAGCCCCGTTTCCCCCATTTCTATTTCTTTATGTGTTGTTCATCTGTGTTGAGTTGTATCGAGTTGGTAGGTTTGGGTTCGGAGTAATTTTGGAGTGAAATGATCACTTAGTCTCTTAGTTAGAAAGCTAAATTAGAAAAGTCAATCGGAAGTTGACTTATAAGTAAACAAATTCGGATTTGGATTTTTATGATTCGATTAGCTTCGTTGGGTGGTTTTAGACTTAGAAGTGTGTTAGGGATGTAATTTGGAGATCCATGGTAGAATTAGGCTTAAATTGGCGAAAGTTAGAAGTTTAGAAGTTCTTAGGCTTGAATCCGAGGTTGATTTGGTATTTTGATGTTGTTTTGGGTGTTCCGGAGGTTCGACTAAGTTCTGGCAGTGATACATAACTTGTCGGAATTATTGGTTGAGGTCCCGAGGTCCTCGGGTGAATTTTGGATATGTTTGGGTTGTGTTGCGCTCGTTTTTCTTATGTTTCGATGTCGTTTCTGCAAGTATAAATGATATCATATTGAATAAATGAGCTATGATTTCTTTTTTAATTGAAGAATTAGATCTGTATCTTAATTACGGACCCATAGCAAAAAGAATTATTAAATTTGGACATCGTATAAGGATTTTATGGTCATTTTACTAAGAATTAGATTGCCAAATTTTTTCAGTTTAATTACGAAATTGCCACTGGTGACGTATTTTAAAATCTGCACTATTTGCAAATATTAAAACCTAGAAATCTCATTCATTATAAGGTCAAATTGAGTGATTCAAAAGCTTAACTTGACTAGAATTTCAAAAGGAATCCATTAAAGTCATAAAATATGAGTTTTAGGATCGTTTGGCACGAGAAACGAGACAAAATAGCTGGCAGAAAAATATATAAAACTAGGGTTTGTTCATTCGGTCATATTTTGAGTTGCGAAGCTCAGATTTGAGCGATTTTTACCATAGGGATTGGGGTAAGTGTTCTTTACTCGGTTTTGGTTATATTTCATGAATCCATCGTCGCTTTTGGGATTTAATTGATGATTTCAAAGTGAAATTGAAGGAGTTAGGGTTTGAGTTTTGGAGAGTTTTATGTGAGGATTTGAGGGACCAAACGGAATCCGATTTTGATAAATTTTATATGGTTAGACTCGGGATAGAACGAGATTTTTGATTCTGCCATTTTTGACTGATTCCAAGATGTGGGCCCGGGGGCCGGATTTTGGCCGATTTCGGATCTTTGGCATATTTTGTAGTTTTTATTGTGGAATTCTATTCTTTAGCACATGGTGATGGTATTAGTCTGATTATGGTTAGATTTGGAGCTTTTGGATACCGAGTCCAGAGACGAGGGCATCCCGGAGTAGGAGTTTATGTGGTTTGGGTAATTAACAGTTTTAACTCTAGCTTTGAGTGTATAAACCCATAGAATTTGATATCATGTGATTGTTTGGAGGTGATACCCATGCTAGGTGACGAGCGTGTGGGTGTATACCTCGAGGGATTGAGACTTGGTCCGTCCCGTGAGGCTACGAGGCCTAATAACTATTATCTGTGGTTATGTGTTTACTTGTTGTTGAACTTGTTTGCCTTCATGTTAGAGATCATGCTTAGGCTTTATTCATGCTCATATTATTTGTACTCAGTCATAGAAATTATTGTACATATTTACCTCAGTCTCTATTATTTGCTAATATGATGTGATACTTGATGTGGACTGTGTTCCCTTATTTGTTGATGATGGTGAGGCTAGTGAGGTACATGATTGAGTAGGGCCGAGGGCCTGTTTGTGAGGATATTAATACCATAGCACTTGAGTTGTCCGCGTAGCACGTAAGTTGACCGTGCGGAACCAGGTATTGATATGGTAGCACGTGAGTTGTCCGTGCTTAGCGCTTGGGTTTTGGGAGCCCCTTCGGAGTCTGTACATACCCCTTGGTAAGCGCAGAGTGTTTAGTTTTTTGAGTGTATTGAGTGTTGAGTGTGAGTGATGAGTGATGGAGTGACAATGCTGTGAGGTTGCATTTATTTTTGCTATTGCTGCATTTATCTTTTAAATTCTTTGTGGCATTTATTGAGTTATGGAATTTACCTATTTATTTCTATTAATTTTTAAATTGTGAAAATAAATAATTGGACTATTTTACTTAACTCGTCACTACTGCTCAGTTCCTTAGTTATTTCTGTTACTACTGAGGTGGTTATACTCATACTACACCCTGCACTTTATGTGCAGATCTAGGTGAGTTAGAGCGTGGCGATCGTTGATTTCAGGCCGACTATCTGTGGAGATTACAAGGTAGCTACCAGCATCTGCAGGACCTTGTTACTCCTCTTGTTATTTCTTCTTTTGGACAGTTAGATAGTTTATATATCTTAGTTTATAGTTTTAGACGCTCATGACTTCGTGACACGCTGATGTTTGGGACTCGTTTCCGTATTTTTCTATATTATATTTAGAGTTGATTTAGTTTATGAAAAAATTTAAATGTTGAAATGTTTTATTAATTTCGTATAATCGGTTTAGTAGTAATATTTTGGGAAGTAGGCTTGCCTTGTAACACGATAGGTGCCATCACGACCATGGTTAGATTTTGGGTCGTGACAGTAGTAGTATTAATCAAGTCAATTATCAACAAGCTCCATCCATTGCTTATTTGATTCCATGACCTTAGAAGGTATATAAATATTAGATTTAAAAGAAAAGGATAACAGAAGTGTCTAACATAAATTATCCTTGTTCAACTAATGCACACAAGAGAACTGAGCACAATTCTAGTTCACGAACCACATTATATTGTAGATGAAAACTAAACAATTAAATGAGCCATCACACTGATTATCAAGTTCCTTTCTTTTATAATCCTTTTTCTTGTGTAACTACAACACCATAACAGAGAAAAGAAAAGAAAAAAGATACAGTTACAGTAGCCACAAGTTGAGCACATCCCTTTAAGTTCCATTTATCTTTCTTAACAGGGGAAGTTAAGAGCAAGATCATCAACTGATATATGCCTATAAAAAGAAAATTCAACATCAAACGATATATGCAAATTCAATCAAGATGAAAGACATCCAATACATGTTGCGTGCACAAGTCATCGACCATTCTTAGACTCCTATTATACTGAACATTGGATAGTACGGTAATAATGCATATAAATTCATGACTACAACGATGGCAACTAGCTGCAGCTATAGGTCAAGCAACAGGAGAACCAAGTTCTAATAATATTTACCAAGTATTTTGTTGCCTACCAAAATACTGTTAAAAAGGTCATTGCTATAGTCGTGAACTACTTGAGAAAGAAAAAGCTCAATCTAAAGTTTCTAACGGGACTAAAATGTTCAACCAATACAACTATTTATAAGAAAAATCAGAACAAATAAAAGTACACAATAAATTGAACACACGACATATCGTTAGCCCTTCAACCAAGTCTCCATACAACTTTTTAAATGCAACCCGACAGTGAAAACTTCAACCCTTGAAGACCTCCTCAATCTTTGCCCTTCAACCCAATATATACTCACATAACAACAATCAGTATTCAAACAAACAAAGAAATCTTATCGCAGAACCTCGGTCATAAAGAAAGAAAAGAAAAGCAAAATGGGTTACCTTTCTGAAGTTTACGTGGTGTTAAACAAGAATTCTTTTTAGCTACTACTACTTATAGGCCAAGATCAGAACAACAGAAGCACAAAATCAGTAGTAAAACAGGGTTGTGTAAGTAGTGGAGATCGGAATCTGGTGGCTGAAGTTTGGGATTTGAGTGACCAGCGGTTGAAATTGGGGATTTGAGCGAGAGAGAAGAACGGCTGCAATTTGGGATTTTTGTTGGGTTTAGGTCTTTAGTGATTTTTGCTGGAAGTTTATACGCAGGAGTTCCATAATTCAGCATACTATGCTGAAATTTTTCAAGTTTCAGCTAAAATAGTGGATATTTTTAAATAACTTTACAAATGCTGGTTATTTTTCGATTACTAGTCCGAAAACTAGCTAGCCCTTGCTATTTTCACCTGATAAGGAGTTAGTCTAAAACGGCCTTAGTCTAAAACGGACACTGGCCGTTTTAACTCAATATATCCAAACGGAAGTATCTTGTGCATGTTATAAATAGTCAACTGATTAGGAGGTCCTGATATTCCATTGATCTTCAGAGAGCAAAACGAAGTAGCAAATCTTCTGGGCAAAGCAATGCATTTGGCGAAAAGATATTAAAGGAGTTTCTTGTACTCCGTCACTTCATTTCCTTTCTTACTGCATTTTTAGAATACCTCAACTCTTAAAACTCCAGCAATATCCTTGAGGTGCGTTTACCACCATTATAACTCCCGTCTTAAACACCAACAACTCCACAGCTATGCTCATCTAATGAGTGATATGTTATTGCATGCAGTTTGTAACTTTGAAGCCTAAGTTTTAAACATGAAAGTGGCAGTGGTTGGGGCAGGGATAAGTGGACTGGTTTCTGCATATGAATTGGCAAAATCTGGTGTGAAAGTTGTGGTTTATGGGAAGGAGGATTATCTCGGCGGCCACGCCAAGACTGTCACTGTCGACGACGACGACGTTGATCTTGACCTTGGTTTTATGGTCTTCAATCGGGTAAGTACTTTTTAAAACGTTTGGCCAAGTAGTTTTTAAATTTATTAGGCAAAAACCAAATTACCAAAATTACATATTTTAAAATACGTAGATTTTGTAAGTTTGACCAAACAGGTGTACCTACACTATGTCAAGGCGGTCAAGCGAACACAAAAAATTATATACGAGTATATATTTTTGAATACCTTTAATAAAGCAGAGTAAGGCAACCCAAAGTGAGCTCTTGTTTAGGAGTTCAAACCGCGTAAAAACAAACAACTAATTTTAAAAGTAGTTTTTAAATTTAAAGTTATTTTTTAAATAAATTTTATAATTTAAAAGTCAAGCTCTATAAAAATTTCTTCAACAAAGCTCTCTACATACTACAATTCCTCTCGGCTCTTTTTTTCATTTGGTTTTATGTTTACTTTATCATTAAAATTTCTATTGTTATCTTATTATGTTATTACAAGTGTTTTTTTATTGTTTAGCTAAATGTAGTATGTTTCACTAAAAAAAAATTGGTGTACCCGTTTACCTAAAAAGAATTATTGACTTCTTCAAAGTAACTCCTTCCAATAAAACAAAGCTCCCCCTCTTTTATCCATGGAAAAATCTTTCCTTTACAACTTGTTTGGATGGTTGTTAGTTATTGTATTGTATCGTATTGTTACTTTAAATACAATGTTTGTTTTGATTGTTACTTAAATTTTATCGTATCGTATCGTTAAATCCGTCGTTACGTAACGATAAAATGTGCCACTTTATGTAACGATCGATTATGTGTGATCGCGTCGTTACTGTTGCGGAAGCCAAATGTATAGAGTGTGAATAAGTCACAACTACTATACCAAAAATTATGACAGCCACCAAATAATAAATAAGACAATAAAGCAACAATAAAGGGAACACCAGAATTTACGAGGTTCGGCTAATTTTGCCTACTCCTCGGACACAACCAAATATTTTATTCCACTCCAAAAATACAAGTGAAATAATACTAAAGAGAGAAGATACAAATGCCTTAAACAGATGAGAAGGCAAATGAGAGGTGTTTTTAAATCCTAAACATTAGGCCTTCTTTTATAGGGGGAAAATCCCCCCCAAACTTAACTCCCAACCGATGTGGGACTTTGGCATTTTGCCAAACTTCAACAAATCTCCACCTTGGCAAAATTCCACATTTTCAATTCTCTCTCAATAACAAATTTTGGTTGTGTCTTCATCTTCAATCTTCAGTGTTCAACAATGTTGATCAAATCCAAACAATGTTGAAACTTGATCGCAGTCACCACCTTAGTTAGCATATCAGTAGGATTCTCCGTAGTATGAATTTTCTTCACTGTGACTCCTCCTTCTTCTATGATTTCTCGTACGAAATGATACCGAACATCAATATGCTTCGTCCTTGCATGATAAACTTGGTTCTTCGCTAATTGAATAGCACTTTGACTATCACAAAAAATTGTGATACCTTTTTGTTCAACACCAAGCTCCTTTAGCAATCCTTGAAGCCAAATTGCCTCCTTCACAGCCTCTGTAATAGCCATGTACTCTGTCTCTGTTGTAGACAAAGCAACTGTTGACTGCAAAGTAGACTTCCAACTAACTCGTGCTTTTGCAAAAGTAAACACATAACCAGTATTTGATCTTCGTTTGTCCAGATCACCCGCAAAATCTGAGTCACAATATCCAACTACAGACTGATTGTATTCCTGCTCAAAAACTAACCCAATATCTACAGTATTATGAATATACCGTAGAATCCACTTCACAGCTTGCCAATGCTCCTTCCCTGGATTGTGCATATATCTGCTAATAACTCCAACAGCTTGTGAAATGCCAGGCCTTGTGCAACCATTGCATACATCAAGCTACCAACAACATTTGCGTATGGTACCTTTGACATATACTCTCGTTCAGCTTCATCCATTGGCGACATAGTAGTACTTAGCTTAAAATGGGGAGCAAGTGGAGTACTAACTGGCTTAGTCTTGTCATCTATGCCAAAACGTTGTAGTACTCTCTTCAAATATTCTTTCTGAGATAAACAGAGTTTCTTTGAACGTCTATCTCTAATTATCTCCATGCCAAGAATTTTCTTTGCCTCACCCAGATCCTTCATCTCGAACTCCTTCTTCAGTTGAATCTTCAACTTATCAATTTCTTCCAAATTCTTGGAAGCTATCAACATATCATCAACATATAGGAGAAGATATACAAAGGAACCATCTTTAAGCTTGTGCAAATACACACAATGATCGTATTTGCTTCTCTTGTACCCTTGCCGCAACATAAACTCGTCAAATCGCTTGTACCATTGTCAAGAAGATTGTTTCAATCCGTACAATGATTTTTCAAGTTTGCACACCATATTTTCTTTTCCAGCAACTTTGAATCCTTCTGGCTGAGTCATGTAGATTTCCTCCTCCAAGTTTCCATGTAAAAATGCAGTTTTTACATCCATCTGAACTAGTTCCAAATCCAATTGTGCTACCAAAGCCAACATAATTCTAATGGAGGAATGTTTTACAACTGGAGAAAACACTTCATTGTAATCAATTCCCTCCTTTTGAGCATATCCTTTGGCCACCAATCTTGCTTTGTAGCGAACATCTACTTGGTTAGGAAATCCTTCCTTCTTTGCAAATACCCATTTGCACCCAATTGCTTTCTTTCCCTTCGAGAGATTGGCCAATCTCCATGTATGATTCTGATGAAGGGACTGTATTTCATCATTCATGGCAATCCTCCACTTATCTTCTTCTGAACTTTGGAAAACGTCTTTATAAGTAGTAGGAACATTATCAGCTACAATTGAGGTTGCATAAGCAACCGTCTCTATGAGACGAACAAGTTTCGTTATTGTTCTTTTTGGCCTGCTGGTTGCTATTGATTCAAGTTGTTGTTGAGGTTCCTGAGTTGGAATCTCCTCTACTGGCTCTCCTTCTAGAGGGTAATCTTCATTTGTTTCCTCCTCTGCTTCTTGTGTAGGAAAAATAAATTTTCCCTCAAACTCCACCTGCTTAGAAGCACCTTCATTTTGTTTGGTATCTTCTGTTACCTTTTTTACCATAGCAGATTCATCAAAGGTAACATCCCTGCTGAATATTACTTTCTTTTTCATAGGACACCATAAGCGATATCCTTTGACTCCAGAAGTAATTCCCATAAAAATAGCCTTCTTTGCCCTTGGATCCAATTTTGACTCTGTCACATGATAATATGCAGTTGAGCCAAACACGTGCAAAGAGTCATAATCTACAGCAGACTTTCCATACCATTTTTCAAATGGTGTCGTGCCATCAATAGAAGCAGATGGTAAGCGATTAATGAGGTGGCATGCATATGTAACTGCCTCAGCCCAAAATTCTTTGCCCAAGCCGGCATTGGACAACATACATCGTACCTTCTCCAGCAAGGTCCGGTTCATTCGTTCTGCCACTCCATTCTGTTGTGGTGTATGTCTAACAGTGAAGTGTCGGACGATGCCATCATTTTCACAGACCTTATTGAAATGATCATTTTTGTATTCACCTCCATTGTCTGTGCGAATACACTTGATCCTCTTGCCTGTTTGATTCTCCACCGTCGTCTTCCATTTGAGAAAAATTCTCAACACTTCATCTTTGCTCTTCATTGTATACACCCATACTCTTCGGGAAAAATCATCAACAAAAGTTACAAAATAGTGCTTCCCACCCAATGAAGGTGTTTTGGAAGGACCCCAAACATCAGAGTGTACATAATCCAAAATGTCTTTAGTATTATGGATCGCTATACCAAATTTAACCATTGTCTGTTTCCCTTTAACACAATGCTCACAAAACTCCAAGTTGCAAGCCTTGACTCCTTTTAACAATCCTTGATCTGATAGAGTTTTCAAGGATTTTCCTCCAGCATGTCCCAAGCGCATGTGCCATAGCTTGGTTGCTTCTGCCTCTTTGTCGTCACTGGATGTCACTGTCGCTGTCCCAATAACTGTACTGCCACGATAGCGGTACATATTATTATTCTTCCGATTAGCCTTCATTACCACTAGTGCACCGGAGCATACTCTCATCACTCCATTTTTTGCAATGATTTTGAACCCTTTTGATTCAAGGGCTCCCACAGAGATTAGATTCTTCTTCAAATCTGGTACATATCGAACATCTGTTAATGTTCTGATCATTCCATCGTGGTTCCTTAATCGTATTGAACCAATACCATATGAGGTAAGAGGCTGTTATCCGCTATGTGAATAATTCCATATTCTCCTTCTTGAAAATCCACGAACCAGTCCCTGTTGGGACACATATGATAGCTACAAGCCGAGTCCATCAACCATATGTCTGATGATGTTGATGACTCTGTTGTAACTAATGAGAAGTCTGAATCATCACAATCAGCTACATTTGAATCCATAATGGCCTTTCCATTATTATATTTGGCCTTATTCTTCAACTTCGGACAGTCTTTCTTCCAGTGCCCTTTTTCTCGACAAAAGGCACATTCATCTTTGCTGGGTCTGGATCTTGACTTGGATCTTCCCTTCTTTGTCCTCGTTTGATTTTGAGGATGACCCCTCACAAATAGTGCTTCTCCTTCTCCGCCCTTCTGTTTTTCTCGCTTTCTTTGTTCATAGCTGTACAAAGCTGAACAAACTTCTCTGAGAGAAACTTCGTCATTTCCATGGAGTAGAGTAGTTTCAAGGTGCCCGTACTCATCAGGAAGTGACGCCAATAACATCAAGGACAAGTCACCATCATCATAAGTTGTATCCATATTTTGCAAATCTGTGACCAACTTATTGAAACTGGTGATATGTTCATTCATCGTGGTACCAGGAACATAGGTGAAGTGAAACAGTCTCTTCTTCATGTACAATTTATTTTGACTGTTTTTCTTCAAAAATTTATCCTCCAGTGCTTTCCATAATTTACTTGCAGAAGTTTCCTTTGTGTATGGATATTTCTGCTCTCTATCAAGGTAGGATCGAATGTTACCGCAAGCAACACGGTTGATAATTCTCCAATCTTCTTCTCCAATAACATCTGGTTTCTTTTCTTCAATGGCCAGATCTAGCCCTTGTTGAAAAAGGACATCTAGAACCTCGCCTTGCCACATCCCAAAATGTCCGGACCCGTCAAATATCTCTACCGCAAATTTCGCATTTGACACAATTCTTGTCATAAGCGAAGATGCCAATGATGACGTGTTGTTGACACTTGATGTAGATTCTTCTTGTTTATTGTCTCCCATATTTGACACAAATATTATTTAATAGCTGACGACACAAATCAAGATTATTTCCTTTCTGATGTAGAAGATCAGACTAAGCTGCAACCACAGAGCATACTCAGACAGAACCTTGACTCAGTTACCAAGATAAATCTTTTCTGATGTGGAAGATCAGACTATGCTGCAACCACAGAGCATACTTAGACAGTACCTTGGCTCTGATACCAATTGTTGCGGAAGCCAAATGTATAGAGTGTGAATAAGTCACAACTACTATACCAAAAATTATGACAGCCACCAAATAATAATTAAGACAATAAAGCAACAATAAAGGGAACACCAGAATTTACGAGGTTCGGCTAATTTTGCCTACTCCTCGGACACAACCAAATATTTTATTCCACTCCAAAAATACAAGTGAAATAATACTAAAGAGAGAAGATACAAATGCCTTAAACAGATGAGAAGACAAATGAGAGGTGTTTTTAAATCCTAAACATTAGACCTTCTTTTATAGGGGGAAACCCCCCCCCCCAAACTTAACTCCCAACCGATGTGGGACTTTGGCATTTTTCCAAACTTCAACAGTTACCTTGTCCTTTTCTCTTAATCTCACCCTTCATTATTATTAAATAATTTTATTTTATCATTTACCCTACATTTTTATATACCGTATCATAATTTTTCTTTATAATATTGCAAGTTTATTCATCATATTACTGGTGCATGATAACATGAAACGACGGCAAAACGACACAATCCATCCAAACATTATATTCATCAAACTATACAGTACAGTACAATACAATACGATACGACGTTATGAAACCATATAAAACAACCATCCAAACAAGCTGTTAGTAAACGAAGAGACTTGTGAAATGAGAGTCAAATCCCGAATCTTTCCTTTAAATTGTCTCCACCATTGTTTCAACCCCAAAAAAGAAAAAGAATCCCTAAAGCTCTCTCTTCTCCAGCTCTGAAATATAGTCCCAATTTTTTTTAGCTCAGTTGTGTTGTGTTTTCTTCTTCGTCTCTCTCACATTAGTGTGAAGAACAGACACATCAGAATATAATAACCTATTATAAGACACACTTCAGACGAATTGACAAATTATGTTAATTTTAAGGGGTTATCTAAGTTGGATTAAAAAAACTGTTAATTTTATTGTAAGAAACAGGAAAAAAGAAGTGGGATTGCAAAACTAGTTGGCTAGTCAGCAAATAACCACTATAAACACCTCGGTAAAGGTTGAAAGCAGATAAATATACATTGCAAATGAACTTTTTCGGTGTGAAACTTGCTTTAGTCAAATTTCACTCCGAGAGGGGAAAGTTAGGCCATCGAAGCAGATGCGGATTCAGAATTTGAACTGTATGGATTCAGTTTTAGGGATTTTAGCATTGAACTATTATATCTTTAAATTTATGGGTTCAGACCTACAATTTGTTGAAATTTAATGAACTTTTATACATAAATCTATGCTCCTCCGCGTGGAAAGTTATGAGTTCGAATAAACTCGTGGCCGCTACTCTACATCCGCCCCGCACTAAAGGGCGGACGCATGAATTCAACATGTTAATGCTGAAATGATGTGTTTGACAGGTAACTTATCCAAACATGATGGAATTTTTTGAGTTCCTTGGAGTTGATATGGAGATAACTGATATGTCATTTTCGGTGAGCTTAGACCAAGGCCGTGGTTGCGAATGGGGTACCCGAAATGGAATCTCTAGTTTGTTTGCACAGAAGAGGAATGTCTTGAATCCATATTTTTGGCAAATTATTAGAGAAATTATCAAGTTCAAACAGGATGTCATAAGGTACCAATAACTTATTTGTCTTTAAATATGACTTGTTACAATTAGAAATTTAGAGCACAGAGTCTTCTTTGTTGATGCATTGGATTAAAATGGACTAGATCGTTCTGTTTTTTATGCTTTCTTTATATATGTGTCAAGGAAAGAGCTATCTTCAATGAAGTTTATTTCATCACGAATACATTTCTGATCGCATTGCAGTTACCTTGAAGCACTTGACAACAATCCTGACATTGATCGCAATGAAACAATAGGGCAATTTATTAAGTCAAATGGCTGTTCGGAATTATTTCTGAAGGCTTATCTGGTGAGTGGTGACACTGCTGATTGTCGTAGTTATTGATTTTGACAGGTGTATTATGCTTTTTGTTCACTCAACAAATTGTCCTTGCTATAAGCAATTTACTCATATGTTTCACAGATTCCAATATGTTCTTCAATCTGGTCCTGTCCCCTAGAAGGAGTAATGGGCTTTTCTGCTTATTCCATTCTTTCATTCTTTCGCGACCATCATCTTCTTCAGGTTCTTCCACTCATCAACTGTTCAATTAGATACTTTGTGTGTAGATTATACCCAATTGTTAAATGCGAGAGACTGAATTTGAATGCTTACATATATCATTTTATTATATTTGTGCCTAAGGGTGATTTTGTTTCTTTTTTTAAAGCTCTTTGGTCTCTCTCAGTTGCTCACTGTAAGATGGGGATCACACATATCTGTAAACAAGGTGAATTTTTATTCTTAGATACCGCAAAGTTCTTACTATTTCCCTGAGGAAAATTTCGGGCAATTACCAAATTTCACTTTCTTGCATGATATGTTAAGCATGTGTCATCCTTGAGAGTAATATGATGGGGGACATTGAATGCAGGTTAAGGAGGGGCTGGAGAAGAGAGGCTGCCAAATAAGAACTGGTTGTGAAGTAAATTCTGTATTGACAGATGAAGAAGGTCTAGTTTGGTTTTATTTTTGGCTTGTTGCAAGAGTTTGTTGTGCTGATTATTTTATCATAATAGTAGATGGGCGTATATCTGTTGGAAAACGGATAGGTTATTACCTAATGGCAATTTATTTAATGGAAAAGGCCTAAAAATGCCACTCAACTAACATAAATGGCCTATCTATGCCATCCGTTAAAAGGTCGCCCTATTCATGTCACTAACGTTATACTTTTGGCCTATTTATGCCATTGTCTACTGACAGTTCCATTTTCTGGTTTTTAAATAATAAAAATCAATTTTTCGACCCCACTATTGCCACATTTCTTTATATTACTGGTTCTTCTTTACTTGACCCTACATTTCTTTTAACCCTGATTATTTATAACTAACCATGCCCAACCGGATAACATCCAACCATCTTTTAACCCAAGCCCTAATTCCTTGTCACGACCCAAAATCCAACTAGTCGTGATGACACCTAACCCAACTCGCTAGCTAAACCAATTAACAACTATCCTATTTTATGAGATTTTTTTAGACAAATATATGATAAAATAGCTGAACTTTAATACTTTTCCTAAGGACTGGTAGTACAAATCATGAACTTTTAAGATTTTGATTTTTACAAACTAAATTGAAATAAACACCATATCGGTTTCAAATAAATACAAATCACTGAACAATGATCTTATCAGGTCGTGCCAAGGAATTAGGAGTTGGTTTCTAGCTTGTTGATTTGTACAAGAACATGTGTTACTTAGTTTATACTCATTTTAATTTATGATATTTTTTCAAGAGAAAAAGATCTAGATAGAGTTAATTTGTTGCTTATCTAGGGAAAAAGCTTCAGTGAGCTGTATTATGTTACGAACTACTCGTGATTCTAACTGTGAAAGGAAGAAGCGTTGCAGGTTGTACCATAGATTGCAATGATGGCGCCAAAGAAGTATATGATGGATGCATAATGGCAACACATGCTCCGTACACTCTGAGAATGTTAGGGAAAGAGGCAACATATGATGAAACAAGAATACTGGGTGCATTCCAGTATGTCTATAGGTACTTTCAACTCCTTTATTTGAACACCTTGGACTTGTTTTCTCTTTAAATTTACGTTATATTTTTTTCGAAAAATTCATCCATAAATTGACATCAGTAATGTGGTTTATCTTCCTCTAAAAAAGGTAATAAATGCATAGTCATGCCAGCATTTGTATTTTCTGTTACCAGATGAGCCCTATTTTGTGCTTTAGTGAAGTTCAGTTAAAATGCATGTTCGAATTTAAGAGGTTCATCTTATTGAGAAATTCGTTTTAACTTATTTCTCTTGCTGATGCTGCCTGGTTTGAGAAATTCGTTTTAACTTATGTCATCTTGATTGAACCATATTCAAGATATATGATGTCTAAATGTAAAATCATTTTTTCTTCCTCTATGACAGCGATATTTTCCTTCATCATGACAAAATATTCCTGCCTCGCGACCAATCTGCATGGAGTGGTTTGAACTTTCTTGGAACTACGAATAATAGAGGATGCATGACATATTGGCTCAATGTAATCCAGGTGTGTTATGGAATACAAGGATTTATGACCTTGTAGAGAAATTAGAATATAATGTTCTTCAGTGGAGAGTCTTCTCTTTAATAACTGACCTCTTATTTTATGAGCTGTCTAAACTTACAGAATCTTGGTGACTCAAAGCTGCCTTATCTCGTAACCGTCGATCCTCCTCACACACCAGAGCATACATTGCTTAAGTGGACAACAGGCCACCCAGTCCCCTCAATTGCTACATCAAAAGCTTCACGTGAGCTAGATCAAATCCAAGGGAAGAGAGGAATATGGTTTTGTGGAGGATATCAAGGTATGAATCTCCTATTATGCAGAGCATGGACAGTTTTTTCAAGATAGATGTTCCTTTGTAACCTGTAATCCTGAAGAATTCCACCACTCACTATTGCTTTTTAAATCACTTGTAGTACCCACCATAGGAAACAATATAGTTTCTGTCTCCGGATCTTTTATAGTTCTCTCAGATAGTCCATGGAAATTGGATTTTATAAGTTTGAATCTGTTTTAAGAAATAATTTTGAGTCTTCACGAATAAGATCCGACTCCGTTTCTAGTTAGATAAAATAGCCCTGAGCCATCGAGACTAAGGGGACTAAACAAGCCGCCAAACTGTCTTTGCAAAGAGAACTTCATTCACTTTTTTTCTTTCCATTTCAACTTGATTCCTGTGAGTGAGCTCAACAACCTCGTGTCGTGGTTACTTCTTTTATTTGCGTAATGTTAAAGGAAAGCTACTGCTACTGCTTGTAGTTTGAGTTGTTCCAACTTTAGTCTTAGCTTCCCTCTAGTGCAAGACTTTATCATTGTTTCATTGCTTATTGATGTATATTTATTGCAATACTTCCAGGATATGGCTTCCATGAGGATGGACTAAAGGTAGTACTACTTTTGCTCAACAGATTTTGACTTGAAGTATCACCTTACTATGAAAACAATTTGAAGTGTTTTCCAGCTTTTGTTGTCCCTTTAATGTCATGTAGATGATTATCTACGTTTACTCCTCATCAGGTTGGTGTGGCTGCTGCACATGGCATGCTTAGAAGGAATTGTAGTATTCTGGACAACCCCAAGCACATAGTACCAACCTGGCCTGAAACAGGAGCACGCCTCATTGTTACAAGATTTTTCAGAAGTTTCATTAAAACGGGATGCATAATGTGAGTGATGATAGTTTCACCTTGTATTGCTTTAATCCCAAAATAGTGGCAGATACATATCTAACAACTTGTTTATTTCTATCTATCCTATTTCTTATCCCGAAAAGGGTCAAAATTGCCCAAAATAGTTATGTCTTGCATCGCGCTACAGATGCACCGGTCTGTAGGTGTGAAACTATATATGGTGAATGAAAGTGTTAAAAAGGAGTACGGTAGACCTAAAATTACATGTAAAAATGTTGTCTCGAATGACTTATAAATCTTTGGAATCATGCAACTTAACTAAAGGCAGGCACAATGGAGGAAAAATATCCATGTAGGTGATACTTACTAGTTAGGAATATGCTTTAAAAAATTACTTTTCTTATTATTGTTACTATTATTTATATATATTTACATTAATTTCAATGTAACTCTTATTTTATTTTGGCGTGATGAGATATGAGTTAAGCAACAAGTGAGGAGTCATATCGCCGACCCCATCTTTGTTTAAGAATGAGTCTTAGTAGTAGTAGTTGTTTCTTCTAAATGTTAAAGATATCTAGATAGTTACTTTATATTTTGCGATATACAGCTTGTTTGAAGAAGGAGGTACAGTATTCACCTTCCAAGGAACAGAGAGGAAATGCTCTCTGAAAGTTTCTCTTAGAATTCATAGTCCACAGTTTTACTGGAAGGTAAATTCAAATTCTCTTTTGTCTCCTTCATGTTATCAAGTGATAAATCCATACGGAAAAAACTAAATCCAAATCTTGACAAATTCTGTGATATAGATTGCAACTGAAGCTGACGTAGGCCTTGCTGATGCTTTTATTCATGGAGATTTCTGTTTTGTTGACAAGAATGAAGGTCTTCTTAATCTTATCATGGTGAGGAAATAAATAGATTCTTTGTAAATAGCATTTGGTTGGTACTTAGCTTCCTGAATTCTTTTACAGATACTTATTGCCAACACAGATTTGAAAGCGTCTGTTACAAGGTCTAGTAAGAAAAGGTAATAGTTTATCCTCAAGTTGAAATAAAGAAACATAAACTTCTGTTCATATGTTAAAGTTTTTCATCACTTTTCATGGCTCTAGAGGCTGGTGGACACCATTGTTTTTTACAGCAGCACTGTCATCTGCAAAATACTTCATTCGACATATTTTGAATCAAAACACCCTAACTCAAGCTCGACGGAATATCTCCCATCATTATGACCTGGTAAATAACTTGTGTGTATTATATCACCCAAAGTATGTAGGGGATATCAAAGATCAGCAGTGAAATTGAAGTACTCAATCCTGCGAGTATTTTTTGCCAGTTACAGTAGATTTATCACTTCCATTTTCCTACAATTTTCTTGTCTAATAAGCATTGTTTTATTGATGTTTTGTTCAGAGTAATGAACTCTTTTCACTCTTTCTGGATGAGACAATGACATATTCATGTGCAATATTCAAGGTTAGCTCTCAAATTTTTAAATCCTTGCCACTTTTTTTTTTGTCTTCGTATGTTGAGCTACATTTTCTTTCATAATTTTTCTAGAGAAAGGATGAAGGCCTAAAAGATGCACAGCTGAGAAAGATTTCCGTTCTCATTAAAAAGGTAAGTGATCAACTATGTAAAAAGCTCTCTTGTTTCAACATAGATTTCAATCATAATTTGATTTTGCTTCTATTCTATTTAGGCAAAAATTAGCAAGGAACATCACATTTTAGAGATAGGATTTGGTTGGGGAAGTTTTGCCGTGGAAGTTGTCAAGCAAACAGGGTGTAAATATACTGGTATAACTCTCTCCGAGAAGCAACTGGAATATGCACAGTTAAGTCTTTATATGTTGAAGATTTGAAGAATAAAATGCTTTTTTATATGTTGTATTCCCACATTTGTCTTTATATGTTACATTCCCAAATCCGAGCAACTTTAAATCTACGGTTATCTATTAATATTCAATTCAATGAAATTTTTTCACAGGATCAAATTACATTTCTCCTATGTGACTATCGTCAAATGCCAAATAAGGACAAATATCATAGGATTATATCAATGTGAGCTTTTATCCTCTATATCTTAACATATTGTATTACTCACTATATGTCGAGTCAGTGTTACAGTTGAACTAATTTCATTTTCAGTGGGATGATAGAACATGTTGGTCATGAGTTTATGGATTAATTCTTTACTTGTTGTGAGTCTTCATTGGCAGAAGACGGGCTTCTAGTTCTGCAGGTATTGATCCCTTAACACAGTCCACTTTGTTCACTTTTTCCCTTAAATTTCCTTCAATCTTCTGTCGCTCTTGTTTCTTTATGATGCTTTTCAAAATCGTTGGCTTTCCTTAGTTCGTTTCGATGCCAGATGAGAGGTATGACGAATACAGGTATAGCATGTTGAAGTTTGGCAAAATGCCAAAGTCCCACATCGGTTGGGAGTTAAGTTTGGGGGGGATTTTCCCCCTATAAAAGAAGGCCTAATGTTTAGGATTGAAACACACCTCTCATTTGCCTTCTCATCTATTTAAGGCATTTGTATCTTCTCTCTTTAGTATTATTTCACTTGTATTTTTGGAGTGGAATAAAATATTGGTTGTGTCCGAGGAGTAGGCAAGCCGAACCTCGTAAATTCTGGTGTTCCCTTTATTGTTGCTTTATTGTCTTATTTATTATTTGGTGGCTGTCATAATTTTTGGTATAGTAGTTGTGACTTATTCACACTATATACATTTGGCTTCCGCAACAATTGGTATCAGAGCCAAGGTACTGTCTTAGTATGCTCTGTGGTTGCAGCATAGTCTGATCTTCCACATCAGAAAAGATTTATCTTGGTAACTGTGTCAAGATTCTGCCTTAGTATGCTCTGTGGTTGCAGTTTAGTCTGATCTTCCACACCAGAAAGGAAATAATCTTGATTTGTGTCGTCAGCTATTAAATAATATTTGTGTCAAAGATGGGAGACAATAAACAAGAAGAATCTACATCAAGTGTCAACAATACGTCATCATTGGCATCTTCGCTTATGACAAGAATTGTGTCAAATGCGAAATTTGCGGTAGAAATATTTGACGGGTCCAGACATTTTGGGATGTGGCAAGGCGAGGTTCTAGATGTCCTTTTTCAACAAGGGCTAGATCTTGCTATTGAAGAAAAGAGACCAGATGCTATTGGAGAAGAAGATTGGAGAATTATCAATCGTGTTGCTTGCGGTACCATTCGATCATACCTTGCTAGAGAGCAGAAATAGCCATATACAAAGGAAACTTCTGCAAGTAAATTATGGAAAGCACTGGAGGATAAATTTTTGAAGAAAAACAGTCAAAATAAATTGTACATGAAGAAGAGACTGTTTCACTTCACCTATGTTCCTGGTACCACGATGAATGAACATATCACCAGTTTCAATAAGTTGGTCACAGATTTGCAAAATATGGATACAACTTATGATGATGGTGACTTGGCCTTGATGTTGTTGGCGTCACTTCCTGATGAGTACGAGCACCTTGAAACTACTCTACTCCATGGAAATGACGAAGTTTCTCTCAGAGAAGTTTGTTCGGCTTTGTACAACAATGAACAAAGAAAGCGAGAAAAACAGAAGGGCGGAGAAGGAGAAGCACTATTTGTGAGGGGTCATCCTCAAAATCAAACGAGGACAAAGAAGGGAAGATCCAAGTCAAGATCCAGACCCAGCAAAGATGAATGTGCCTTTTGTCGAGAAAAAAGGGCACTGGAAGAAAGACTGTCCGAAGTTGAAGAATAAAGCTAAATATAATAATGGAAAGGCCATTATGGATTCAAATGTAGCTGATTGTGATGATTCAGACTTCTCATTAGTTACAATAGAGTCATTAACATCATCAGACATATGGTTGATGGACTCGGCTTGTAGCCATCATATGTGTCCCAACAAGGACTGGTTTGTGGAATTTCAAGAAGGAGAATATGGAGTCATCCACACAGCGGATAACAACCCTCTTACCTCATATGGCATTGGTTCAATACGATTAAGGAACCATGATGGAATGATTAGAACATTGACAAGATGTTCGATATGTACCGGATTTGAAGAAGAATCTCATCTCTGTGGGAGCCCTAGAATCAAAAAGGTTCAAAATCATTGCAGAAAATGGAGTGATGAGAGTATGCTCTGGTGCACTAGTGGTAATGAAGGCTAATCGGAAGAATAATAATATGTACTGCTATCGTGGCAGTACAGTTATTGGGACAACGATAGTGACATCCAGGGATGACAAAGAAGCAGAAGCAACCAAGCTATGACACATGCGCTTGGGACATGCTGGAGGAAAATCCTTGAAAACTCTATCAGATCAAGGATTGTTAAAAGGAGTAAAGGCTTGCAACTTGGAGTTTTGTGAGCATTGTGTTAAAGGGAAACAGACAAGGGTTAAATTGGGTACATCGATCCATAATACTAAAGGCATTTTGGATTATGTACACTCTGATGTTTGGGGTCCTTCCAAAACACCTTCATTGGGTGGGAAGCACTATTTTGTAACCTTTGTTGATGATTTTTCTCGAAGAGTGTGGGTGTATACAATGAAAAACAAAGATGAAGTGCTGGGAATTTTTCTCAAATGGAAGACGATGGTGGAGAATCAAACAGGCAGGAGGATCAAGTGTATTCGCACAGACAATGAAGGTGAATACAAAAATGATCATTTCAATAAGGTCTGTGAAAATGATGGCATCGTCTGACACTTCACTGTTAGACATACACCACAACAGAATGGAGTGGCAGAACGTATGAACCGGACCTTGCTGGAGAAGGTACGGTGTATGTTGTCCAATGCTGGCTTGAGCAAAGAATTTTGGGCTGAGGCAATTACATATGCATGCCACCTCATTAATCGTCTACCATCTGCTGCTATTGATGGCAAGACACCATTTGAAAAATGGTATGGAAAACCTACTGTAGATTATAACTCTTTGCACGTGTTTGGCTCAACTGCATATTATCATGTCATAGAGTCAAAATTGGATCCAAGGGCAAAGAAGGCTATTTTTATGGGAATTACTTCTGGAGTCAAAGGATATCGCTTATGGTGTCCTATGACAAAGAAAGTAATATTCAGCAGGGATGTTACCTTTGATGAATCTGCTATGGTAAATAAGGTAACAGAAGATACCAAACAAAATAAAGGCGCTTCTAAGCAGGTGGAGTTTGAGGGAAAATTTATTTTTCCTACACAAGAAGCAGAGGAGGAAACAAATGAAGATTACCCTCTGGAAGGAGAGCCAGTAGAGGAGATTCCAACTCAGGAACCTCAACAACAACTTGAATCAATAACAACCAGCAGGCCAAAAAGAACAATAACGAAACCTGTTCGTCTCATAGAGACGGTTGCTTGTGCAACCTCAATTGTAGCTGATGATGTTCTTACCACTTATAAAGTTGTTGTCCAAAGTTCAGAAGAAGATAAGTGGAGGATTGCCATGAATGATGAAATACAGTCCCCTCATCAGAATCATACATGGAGATTGGCCAATCTCCCGAAGGGAAAGAAACCAATTGGGTGCAAATGGGTATTTGCAAAGAAGGAAGGATTTCCTAACCAAGTAGATGTTCGCTACAAAGCAAGATTGGTGGCCAAAGGATATGCTCAAAAGGAGGGAATTGATTACAATGAAGTATTTTCTCCAGTTGTAAAACATTCCTCCATTAGAATTATGTTGGCTTTGGTAGCACAACTGGATTTGGAACTAGTTCAGATGGATGTAAAAGCTGCGTTTTTACATGGAAACTTGGAAGAGGAAATCTACATGACTCAGCCAGAAGGATTCAAAGTTGCTGGAAAAGAAAATATGGTGTGCAAACTTGAAAAATCGTTGTACGGATTGAAACAATATTCTAGACAATGGTACAAGCGATTTGACGAGTTTATGTTGCGGCAAGGGTACAAGAGAAGCAAATATGATCATTGTGTGTATTTGCACAAGCTTAAAGATGGTTCCTTTGTATATCTTCTCCTATATGTTGATGATATGTTGATAGCTTCCAAGAATTCGGAAGAAATTGATAAGTTGAAGATTTAACTGAAGAAGGAGTTCGAGATGAAGGATTTGGATGAGGCAAAGAAAATTCTTGGCATGGAGATAATTAGAGATAGACGTTCAAAGAAACTCTGTTTATCTCAAAAGGAATATTTGAAGAGAGTACTTCAACGTTTGGGCATAGATGACAAGACTAAGCCAGTTAGTACTCCACTTGCTTCCCATTTTAAGCTAAGTACTATTATGTCGCCAATGGATGAAGCTGAACGAGAGTATATGTCAAAGGTACCATACGCAAATGTTGTTGGTAGCTTGATATATGCAATAGTTTGCACAAGGCCTGACATTTCACAAGCTGTTGGAGTTATTAGCAGATATATGCACAATCCAGGGAAGGAGCATTGGCAAGCTGTGAAGTGGATTCTACGGTATATTCATAATACTGTAGATGTCGGGTTAGTTTTTGAGCAGGAAGACAATCAGTCTGTAGTTGGATATTATGACTCGGATTTTGCGGGTGATATGGATAAACGAAGATCAACTACTGGTTATGTGTTTACTTTTGCAAAGGCACCAGTTAGTTGGAAGTCTACTTTGCAGTCAACAGTTGCTTTGTCTACAACAGAGGCAGAGTACATGGCTATTACAGAGGCTGTGAAAGAGGCAATTTGGCTTCAAGGATTGCTAAAGGAGCTTGGTGTTGAACAAAAAGGTATCACAATTTTTTGTGATAGTCAAAGTGCTATTCAATTAGCGAAGAACCAAGTTTATCATGCAAGGACGAAGCATATTGATGTTCGGTATCATTTCGTACGAGAAATCATAGAAGAAGGAGGAGTCACAGTGAAGAAAATTCATACTACGGAAAATCCTGTTGATGTGCTAACTAAGGTGGTGACTGCGATCAAGTTTCAACATTGTTTGGATTTGATCAACATTGTTGAACACTGAAGATTGAAGATGAAGACACAACCAAAATTTGTTATTGAGAGAGAATTGAAAATGTGGAATTTTGCCAAGGTGGAGATTTGTTGAAGTTTGGCAAAATGCCAAAGTCCCACATCAGTTGGGAGTTAAGTTTGGGGGGGATTTTCCCCCTATAAAAGAAGGCCTAATGTTTAGGATTGAAACACACCTCTCATTTGTCTTCTCATTTGTTTAAGGCATTTGTATCTTCTCTCTTTAGTATTATTTCACTTGTATTTTTGGAGTGGAATAAAATATTGGTTGTATCCGAGGAGAAGGCAAAATTAGCCGAACCTCGTAAATTCTGGTGTTCCCTTTATTGTTGCTTTATTGTCTTAATTATTATTTGGTGGCTGTCATAATTTTTGGTATAGTAGTTATGACTTATTCACACTATATATATTTGGCTTCCGCAACATAGCATAGGCTTCATAAAAGAGTATATATTCCCAGGAGGATGTTTGCCTGCACTAAGTCGAGTAACATCAGCCATGGCTGCTGCGTCCAAATTATGGTAAGGAAGAGTTCATTTTGTGATTTTTCACTGGCATCCTTATCTATGTTATTACTTCTTTCTTTCACTCCGGTTTCTGATTGCACCACTTAGTGTTAGTCTTGTATTATCGCTTCGGTTTTCCGATGATTTGCTTCTTGCTTCTTGCTTTTATCTTTCTTGAGCCGAGGGCCTACCAGAAACAGTCTCTTTGTCTTTCTATAGGTAGGGGCAAGGTTTGCGTACACACTACTCTCCCCAAGACCGAACTTGTGGGATTTCACTGGGTTTGTTGTTGTTGTTGCACTAGCGTCCTTGTCAATCTTTCAAAAGCATTTCTTTCTGAAAGCATTTGATAAATGATATAAATGCAGTGTAGTGCACCTGGAAGAGATAGGAATTCACTATTATCAGACGCTGAGATGTTGGCGGAAAAACTTCTTTGGAAAATCAGAGGTAGCAACCTTTCTATGCTGAGTTAAAACTGTCTTTTTTCATGAATCATTTAGTTTGCTGCTTGATCAGTTCTAAATGCTGATAGTTGGCCATTAATAACTTTGTCACTAGCTAAATTCGTGCTTTGGGATTCGATGACAAGTTCATCAGGACATGGGAGTACTACTTTGACTACTGTGCTGCTGGATTCAAAACACGCACAATAGGAGATTATCAGGTATGGCGATAAATCTTTGAAGACACTTAAAACCAATTAATTAATGTTGAATCATATTAACTACCTCACCTAAAATCTTCCGTTATTAGAGATGGTATGATTTTATTTACGTAATTGTATTTTCAACATGACTCTTCACACTCTTCACGAGAAGACTCTTTTTTCTTGTGAAGCATAGCGATTGAACTCGAACTTAGGAGCTCTGCTTTGCTACCATGTTGAATTATGTGAACTACTTCATATAAAAACTTAGTAAATAGAGAGGATACACTTTTATTTTTCCAATTTTTGAGAAGTAAAACAACTCAAAGGATTCTTCTGTTCTTGTAGATTGTATTCTCAAGGCCAGGCAATGTTGCAGCATTTGGTGATCCTTACAACAGTGCACCTTCAACTTATTAGAGTTTCTTTGTTTGGAATGTTGGAACTTCCTTCTGGAAAATAAATTAATTCCTCAGCACAACAAGAAAAAACTAATCAAGCCAATGTGTCATTGGTGTTCGGCTACATAATAAAAATACTTATAACATGGTGTGATATTGTTTGCTTTGGGAAAAGTTGCACGATCTTTCCCAAAAGGCATCACACCAATGTTGTGTCCAACACCTTATTGACTTATACTTTTGTGATTCTTTCGTACTGTATTCAGTAAACTCCTCTTTTCAGTTACCAATGAAAAGTTATTCAAGGAAGGAGAGATTATTAGTTGAAACTAATAAATTTTGTGTCAATTGGCTTATAAATTTTGGGGACGCGCATTTAATTGCCTTATAAAGTTTCATTGAAATATTGGCTTATAAATTTTGAGTGCGCGCATTTAATTATTAGGTGAAGCTAATAAATTCTACAGTTTTTTTAACCTAATTATTGTGTATTATTGGATTAATACACACGAGCAAAGCTAGAGTTCTAGTTGTATGTTTAAAAGATTATTAAGTAGGTGCATGTACGTACATCACCTTTAAAAGTTTAGATGATTGTTGAGCAACTTAGCTCCTACATTCAAGTGTATTAGATCATTCGACTATTCAAAATTTATTATTACACATACACACACATACAACAAAGGACTAGATTAAAAGTGCAAACGATTAACCTGTACTATATATATACACACACACATTGGGTTGCTCTAATGGTAAGCACCCTCCACTTCCAACCAAGAGATTGTGAGTTCGAGCATGGGCGAAACTACGTAGCTCCAAGGATGGTCAACTGACCACCCTTCATCAAAATTTTACACGGTATATATAGGTAAAATATTAGATTTTAGTGGTATATAACATATATTGAACACCCTTTATTGGAGATTTCGAGTTTGAACACCCTAAATAAAATTTCTGGCTTCGCCACTGAGTTCGAGTCACCCCAAGAGCAAGGTGGGGAGTTCTTGGAGGGAAGGATGTCGAGAGTCTATTGGAAATAGCCTCTATACCCCAAGGTAGGAGTAAGGTCTGCGTACACACTACCCTCCCCAGAGTGGGATTATATACTAGGTTGTTGTTGTTGTTGTTGTATCTAGTTCTTTGCCTTTGCAATCTAGTTTGCATGGAAGTTTTCTTTTGCTAAGTATAAGAATCTATTTCATGTTAAAAATAATCTATTTTTAATTGAGTCCTTAAATTATTCATCACTATTTAATTCAATTCACCAATATACCTTGGTAAATGATAGATTTCTCAAAGAGCAATTGTTTAATAGTGTTACAAAAAATGTTGTTGTCAAAATATGTGTTTGGTTGTGTATGTCTCATATTTTTAAGAAAAAACTCATAAATAACTGAGAAATTAAAAAAGAGACAAAAATCAATATGAACTAAATCGATAAAAGCTGACTTAATTGGTTTGCTTTAGTCTAGTATTTGAAAGAAGACCTATGGTAGCGCTGAACTGTTAACGGGAACGGTTTAGTATCTAAAGTGTGCTGGTTTCATCCAAACTCTATTGTAACGGTTGTAACCATTACCGTACCTAATCTATTGCAACGGTTTAATAACCGTTGCCAAAACAATTGTTCCTGTAGGCCTATTTTCCAGTAGTTCAGGTATGGACTATGACTTTTTAGCCCGATATTGATATTTATGTCTCTCAAAGTGTATGAGCCAATTGATTGAGCAACTGATGGGATCGGTATATATGTGTCAATTAGAATAAAATAGATTTAGATAGGGTAAACATATACAGAAATATAATTGCACTATTTGGGATTACTATTTACACAAAATAAAGTGAATTACAAAAATCATAAGGTACAATTCATTTTAAGAAGTACAATATATTTAAAGTAGTTTAACATTTATTTAATTATAATATACTAATGTTAACTATATCCCAAAAGTATCATTTAAATTGTTAAAAAAAGTGACTTTAATTGTGTGGTTAAAATTGAGGTGACATTAAAATTGTTGAGCAAATTACGATCCGACTGTTTTATATGTTGGTAACTCCCAAAAGTTAGAATATATTGGTTGTCAATAAATCATCATGTGTGTATATATTAATTTATTATTGTGATATTTTAGGTTGGTAGAAGTTGATGTTGATGTGAGAAATTATTATTTTGAGATAATAATATAATGTATTTTTATAATATAAATTAAGATATTACTAAATGTATTTTTATTAGTTATTACTCTATTTAGTATTATTTCATTCAGTTTCAATTTTGATGAGATAGTTTGAATTTAGCTGTTACTGATACACTGTCTCTTTCCTTCTTCTTGTGCCGAGGGTCTATCGGAAATAGCCTCAGATCTCCATACACACTGCCCTCCATACACCCCACTTGTGGGATCTCATTGGGTTGTTGTTGTTGTTTGACTTGGCACAAAATTTAAAAACGAAAAGAAAACTTTTGAAACTTGTGGTCCTAGAAGCTTTGTGGGGCCGTGATAGTTGTATGAGTGTAAGAGCTTCTCATTACGGGTAAAATGAGTAAAATGAAAAATTTAAAGTTAAATGTGTCATTCTTTTGGAATAGACTAATAAAAAAAATACTTTATGTAAATTGAAAGGAAAGGAGTATTTATTTTTGAATCATATTGTATTTTTATTTGTTTGTATCACCGACTATATATGTCATTATAATATTTAAGTTTATGCTAATAGTTATTCATATAATTTATTCTTTTTAATTTATAGAATATAGAAGGATCGTAATATTATCCGCACATCATGCGGGTACTAATACTAGTAATTTAGAATATCAAAGGATTGACAAATCTTGAGTTTGTATTACTAGTGATGAAAAAAGTCACGAGGATATAAAAATTTGTCAGAAATTAATGGTTTCAAACAAGTCAGGATCGGCTATATGAATTCTCATTAATCGTGATTCTTTATGTAAACTATCTCAAGCCACTTATTATACGAAATAAAATGTATTAGAAGTTCTTTAATTTATAGTTTCTGCTGACATATATATATATATATATATATATATATATATATATATATATATATATATATATATATATATATATATATATATATATATATATAAACTCACGCATAAGATATGTATGTTTGATGACCCGGTCAGTCGTCTCATGATTTACCGCTCCGTTTTCCTCATTTCTGCTTCTTTATGCTTCGTTATCCGTGTTTTATGTGTTCGAGTTGATTGGTTTGCGTTTGATGTGGTTTTGGTAAGAAATGAGACACTTATAGCCTGTTTGGCCAAGCTGGAGAAATCAGCTTATTTTGAGAAGTGCTTTTGAAAAAAGTACTTTTGGAGAGAATCAGTTTGTGTTTGGCTAATCAGTCTGAAAAGCACTTTTGAGAAATAATTTGTGTTTGGCCAAGATTTTTAGAAAGTGCTTTTAAATGTCAAATTACGAAAAAGGACATGAATAGATTTACTTAATAATTAATATTATAAGTAAATAAATAATATCAAAAAAAAATTATTACATGCAATAATTAAAAAAAGTCATTTTATTTAAGTAAAATATGAAAATAAAATTAAAAAGTACTTAATTCTTTTAATATAAGTTAAATATATTAAAATTCCTTCAACAAATATAAAAGCATTCACCCCTAAAGACACTATATATTAGAAAGTTTTCTAAAAATAAGAAGAAATATTTATAAATTAATATCCTAAGTATTAGGTTTAAGGGTTATTTTGGTATATACTATATTTTGTTAAGGGTATTTTAGGTAAGAAGAAAAGCCAAAACTGCTTCTGCTTCTGCTTTTGGAAAGAAGCTACTTTTTTCTGCTTCTCTGAAACTGCCTCTGCTTCTTCCCAAAAGAACTTTTTTTTTCCCAAATAAGCTTGGCCAAACACCTCAAATTAGGAAAAAAAAGTGTTTTTGAAAAGAAAAAAAAGCACTTTTTTGTGTTGAGAAACTTGGCCAAACAGGCTATTAGTCTCTTTTAAGAAGGCTTAAGTTGAAATAGTCAACCGGATGTTGACTTATAAGTTAGAGGGCTCGGATGTGAGTTCTGATGGTTCGGTTAGCTTCGGGAGGTGATTTGTGACTTTGGAGCGCGATCACAATGGGTTTTGGAGTTGTAGGGGAGATTTAGGCTTGAATTGGCGAAATTGATATTTCTGCAATTTCAGGTTGATAGGAGAGATTTTGATATAAGGGTCGGAATGGAATTCCGAGAGTTGCAGTAGCTTCGTTGTGTCATTTGGGATGTGTGTGCAAAATTTTAGGTCATTCGGACGAGATTTGATAGACTTTTTGAGCGAAAGCATAATTTAAGAGTTTTTGGAGTTCTTAGGCTTGAATTCTATGTTAAATTGGTGATTTGATGTTGTTGTAAGTGTTCTGAAGTGTTGAACAAGTTTGAACGATATTATGGGATGTGTTGGTACAATTAGTTTGAAATTTCGGGGGTCCCGGGTAGGTTTTGGAATGTTTTAGGCCGAAAAGCATAGTTGTAGTAGGTCCAGGAGGGTTGCAGGCCTCGGAAACCACCCGCGCGGTCCACACAAAAAGAAGTGCGGCCGCGGTATGTGCTGTGCAGCACAAAATGGTGTGCGGCCGCGGTGGGGAACGATTCGTTGGTCCTACTTCGGTAGCTCATATCTTTTAATATACAAGGAATTTTGAGATTATTCAAAAACAAAAGTTGTAGCCCTTTGTGTCTAGTTTCGAGAAAGGTAAAGATATCGCAATTTGGACATCTGTAAAAAAGGTTATGGCCAAAATCCTAAAGCCTGTCACTGCAGAAGAAGGCCTATGCGGCCGCGGTTGTTTTTGCGCGGACCACACTGGCTTGTGCGGACCGTGGTCGATTTGGTGTGGCCCGCGGAGGCTGAAATCTGAGGGGTACTCTATAAATATGAGATATTGGGTTTTATTTAATATTTTGACCTAGAGATCTCGGATTTTGGCAATTTTTCGAAGGTTTTTCGAGAAATTCATCGGGGTAAGTGATTTTAACTCAGATTTGGCTAAAATACATGAATCTATCACTAAATTCATCATTTAATTCGTGATTTAGGATGGAAGTTGGGAAGAAAATTGTGAAACCTTTTAAAAATGTATAAGGATGATTTGAAGGACCAAATGGTATCATAATTGGATAATTTTGGTATGGTTAGACTCGTGAGGGTATGAGGATTCTGAAAATGTAAAATTTACCCAATTTCGAGACGTGGGCCCCAGGCTCGGGTTTTGGTAATTTCGGGAATCGTGCCCTTTGTTGATTGTTTTCGCTTGGGCTTTGTTTCCTTAGCATATTGTGACATATTCGTTCTGATTTTGGATAGATTCGACGTGCGTGGAGGCCAATTCTGAGGGGCAAATGCGTCGCGAGCTAGAGATTTAGCCGGTTCGAGGTGAGTAATGATTGTAAATGATGTCCTGAGGGTTTGAAAACCTCGGATTGCACATCGTAGTGCTATATTGAGGCAAGATACGCACTGGATGATGAGTGTGAGGTCTTTTACTACTGGGGATTGTGACTTGGTCCGTCCCGATTGATGATTTTACTGCGTATTTGACTGAAATTCATTTGTTATCATCATGATTTGGGATGATTGTCATATTTGGGCTTCGTGCCAACTATTTGAACCCTTCGGGGATTTTTATCATTGTTTCCTCACTGTTTGACTTATTATTTGAACTCAGTCCTGTTGATATCTACTGTTTTACAAACTTAGCTACTTTTACCCAGATTTGAAACTTAAATGATATTTCTACATCATGTTTTGGGCTGAGAACTACTGTTTTACTAATGCCCAAGGGACTTGTGATGAGTTTTGGACTGAGTGAAGCCGAGGGCCATATGTGAGGATATGCTGAGTGATATGAGGCCGAGGGCCTGAGATACTTTATATGCCACAAGGTGGCTTGAGTGATGTGAGGCCGAGTGCCGAGTGATGTGAGGTCGAGTGCCGAGTGATGTGAGGACGAGTGCCGAGTGATGATGCCACGAGGTGGCTTGATATAGCGCTTGGGCCGTAAGGGACCCCTCTGGAGTCTGCATACCCACAGTGAGCGCGGGTACCCATTATGATCTGAGAGTGAGCTCGAGGGGCTGATACTGTTCTGAGTGATTGATACTGATCCCGAGGGGTTGATGTTGTACTGAGAGTGAGCCCGAGGGGCTGATACTGTTCTGAGCGATTGATATTGTGCCCGAGGGGCGGATTTCTACTTGTTATTTACCTATTAAATTACCTGTTTTACTTGTTTTGAAAAGGAATATCATTTGATTTCTTCACTGATTTACTGCTTTAAGTAATTTTACTGCTTGATATGGAATTACTTTGTGTCTTTACGTGTTTTCATACTTTCAGCCATTATTTATAATTATTACTCACTGAGTCGGAGTACTCACATTACTCCTTGCACCATGTGTGCAGATTCAGGTATCGCAGAGTCCGCTCGTGAGTGCTGATTCTCCCAGTTCAGGCAGTGTTGATCCTTCCTTATCTTATCATTTTCATGTTGTTTTTAGAACTATTGTATCGGAATTAGTGTTCAGTAGACTTGTATCCGGATTTTTCAGTTGGTCATGACTTGTGACACCCCAGTTTAGGCTATGTCGGGATGGTTTCCACTGTTGTTATCGTTAAATTTTCGCAATCTATGGATATTATATTATGTTTATTACTGTTTATGATAATTAACTGCTTAAAGAGGTGTTCCATTTTGGTTTGGCTGGCCTTGTTTTTTACGAGAGGCGCCATCACAATTGGATTCGGGAATTGGATTCTTGACGTACGAGAGTTACTAACAAAGCTAATGAACAAAATTTATTTCTAAAACGATCAAAACTACTTTCTTCATGGCTCTTTATGTTCTGAATATATACTGGTAAACAATTTATAACTTCTTCATCAATTTTCTTATAATGTTAGATTAGAAACAATTACTTTAATAAGCACAGGCAGAAGAGTAAAAACTAAAGAAGGGCCTCATATACATTTTCATGCATTATAAAACTTACACGTAAAACAAATACAATAAATCAACCGTTGTTGCTACACAATCTTTTTTTTCCCTCAATGATACCTTTTCTTTTTTTCTTTTCTTTTGAGGATAATTAAGTACTCTTCCGTTCCAAAGGATGATACTTTTCGACTTCGAGAATCAAATTTTTTAACATTGACTATGAATTTGGGAATAAAATCTTTATGCTTTAATAAAATTTATATATTTAAGAACTACATAAGAAGTATTATAAGTCACAATAATTATATTAACAATTCAAAACAGCTAAAGGGTATATGTAAAAAGCTGGTGGTGAAAGAACAACTCGTTTGACCGTTGAAATCCGAAAAATATTACTATCATTTTTAGGACGTGAAGAGTAACTATCATGGAACACGTGTTTTGGTGATGAAGATGCTTGGCTTGATTAATTAATATTATTACGAGTTAATGAATGACTTTATATATTACAACTATGAGATGGCTTTTATCTGCTAAAGATTTTCCATAAATTAGGAGAGAAGACTCTACTCTATCATCTCCTTTCTTCCTGCATTTTTTGGTCTCTTCAACTCCAAAACTCCAATAATATCCTTGAGGTAAGTTTATCATCCTCAACTTCAAATACTCCATGTCATGCCCATGAAATGATTTTATAATCACAGAAATGTCTATGGCATATATAGACCACAAGTTTCAGAAGTATTTCTTTATTTCTTAAACTTCAAGATCAGTCAATAGATGGAGTACTATCTTTTCTTAACTTCTTCTCATTTTACCTCAATTCTCATCTTAATTGTTATTGCAGTTGTTAGCTTGAAGTCTCAGTTTCAAAATGAAAGTAGCAGTGGTTGGGACAGGAATAAGTGGACTGGTTTGTGCATATGAATTGGCAAAATCTGGAGTGAAAGTTGTGGTTTATGAGAAGGAAGATTATCTTGGTGGCCATGCCAAGACTGTTACCGTTGACGGCGTGGATCTTGACCTTGGTTTTAGGTTCTTCAATCGGGTAAGTCTGGTTTGAGGGTGTTTTAGTAAGCGAACAAGATGATCAAACTAGCTTATAAGTATTTTTTTACTTTATTTATGTGTTAAGTAAACATTAAAGTACTTACAATCATACCTCTCTATAACAATATCATTATATAACATTCATTCACCGTAAAAGTAAAGTTTTTTCTCTGAATCGATTTTTTATATTATATTTTACCTCTCTATAATAATTTTTTACCTATAACAGTAACATCTATCTTTATAGCACTACGCTCTTTGTAAAATTATCTCTCTATAACAACTATATATAATCTCTAAGATCAACAACAATAAGTTTAAAGATTTTAACCCCAACCTATTACTCCATGAACTGAGATAGAAAACTCAACTGTTAAACCCTTAGATTGTCGAGAAAGCTATCAGATATCCTTTTGCTAAAAGTTTAGACATAAATCTTCACCAATTCAAGCGTTATATCACTAGTAAGAGACTTGAATCTACTAAACAAGATACAATTACAGAGTTTTTCTACTAATCTCGAAAGAATTTAATCTTCTAGTAGTTTTAAAATGTGTGCCTTAGAGTATAAATCTTTGTGCATCTAATGATGAATTTATTTGTAATATATTAGCTTTCTTTAGTAATTAATTAGTGAAATATATATATCTTTTGAGTATTTAAATTTGAATAATATAATTTTCTTATTTTTTATATGTAACATTAAAAAGAATTAATTTTTGGTTATAAAAGTCAAAAAATATTTAAACATCAAATGTTATATGTGTATCACAATCATTCAATATAAAAATCAAAAAATATCGGAACAAACGATATTGTTATAGAAAGGTTTGAACATAATCCTATAAGCTAACATTAAAGTACTTACGGGTAATAAAGTGTTTATTTAAGAACATGACCTCTATAATTCATACCTTAATATTTCTAAATAAAGTGAGTGTTGCACAATAAATTAGTTAACGGTAAAGTGTTTGACTATACAATTGGTATAGTTTACAGAAAATTTTACAGAGTTTTCCCTATTTTAGGACTAGTCAAAAAAAAATTATCTCATAAACAGATAACAACCAACCAATATCCAGCTAAATCAATCATAATATTCATCAACTAACCAAAAATAAGTTTTCACTAGCATTATCAACCTTAACATAATAATATTAAACCCATTTGAAAAATATGAAAAGAAAGTACAATACGAGTAACTAGTCTAATATAATGAGTGAATGCTTATGACACTAATAAAAATGACTATGGAGAGAAAAGACGATAACAATAAATAAACTTTTCGCTCATGCAAACAAGTGCGAGGCTCACTAGGAGCTATCAACTGGTGTACTCTAATTAACAAAATCCTTACTCGTGTCAACTGTTGTCTTTGGAAAAAAAATAGCAGGGAGTGAGTCGCTAGCTCAGTGAATAATAACACTAAACCACAACTTTTTTTATTGGGGACAAGTCAGAAAATATGCTTGTTTAGTAATCAGAAAATATCATGAAATAAATATGCTTTTCATAATCGGTAACAACAATCAGTCTTGTTTGTTTTCATATAAGCAGGAATCAATTAACAATTTAGTAATAAACTCTGAAATATAGTCATATCAAACCTTATGTTCGGGAGGTTTCCAAGAAAGGATCATGTAATTTATATCACTGTGTGGACCCCTTCGTAAAAGGAGTTAAGTATAACTATAGGTCCCTACTCGAGGGAAAACTGTAACCATATGCTAGTTCTACCTTCCCACTAGTGAGGGCTACAACTGTAATCTTTAATCTGTATATACAAGGTGCACCAGGTCTAACGAACCCGTTGTTATGTACGTAATCCTTCAAAGTCTCCTCTCATTTATACTTTTTTCTGTAAACATTAAATATTCACATGAAAGCATTTTTAAAATAGTATAGGACATTTCAATTCTTATCAAATCGTGTAACCTCATTTCGGTAATGATAATCATATCTCAAGTAACAGTAAAATATGTCTAGTAATATTGAGACTATTTCAAATAATTGGAAACTTCTCAAGTAAATTGTTTAGTACCGGCCATATCAAGTAAAGAAATTGTCCCACGTGCGATTTCAAACATTTGGTAATACATTTTATTTTCAAAATCATGTATAAACCATGCAGGTTATAAAAACACAAATTGCGATAAATTACTACTCACAGTAATCGTGTCGAAATACCAAACGTGTCACCTCGAGCAGTCCATAAGACTCATTCAACTACCTATATTATCACAAAATCAATCTATATATCAGCTTCATAAACAATCAACATAACTGGTCCAATCCTACACATCTAGTTAATTTCCTCTTTTTTTTTGTTCCTCTGAAATATAACTATTGATTCTCTGTTAATCAATTTAGTAGTACCTAAATGGATAGGAACAACAGTTCTCTGCTTTTTTTTTTGGATTAATACTATGATACTTCTATATCAGAGATAAGGTAAAAAGGAATTGATTTGATTAAAAAAAATTGAATTCTTGTCTTACGTAGTGCTTGTTCTTCACTAGGCTAGATTGTTTGCTATGAAATTAATAAAATACTTATTCATCTAATTCAAAATTCATATTTGTGCTAAATCAAAAGTAGCTTATCTTTTCTTGTTTCTAGTTAACGAAATAACTGTTAATAGGCTAGATTGAGTAAATTTAACTTAACTTGTTCTTCCCCACTTTATAAATTTCTTCGGTGAAAATAGATAAACCTTCCCCTTTTTTCCTTCTACTATGTTGAATAGCTTTTAACTGAAATTTAGGCAAATCCCACGTGGGAAATAGAGGGAAAAGTTCGGACCATAATGTTTTAGATTAAATGATAACAACACCATAGGAGATTCAAGAATTACTAAAGAAAAACAAAAAAAATCAAAAAACGTGCAAAAGCTAAAAAAAAATAGGGAAACGAAAAAGAAGACAGAAATTAAAGATAGATTGAATTCAAGAACGAGTTTCTTGAATTCATGAAGTCTATTCTTGAAGTTGAATCCTAACAACAATAATTAGCTACGAAGAACTAATCACCTTTGATAGAGAATTAAAAACAGGAGATAGATTGTGAAACTCGACCCTTTAAAATAACAAGAACAATAACAAATCTAAATTTATCACCTTTCTTGAATAACTAGAAGTGATCTAAGATTTCGAAAAGAGTTTAATCATGCCACCTTAAGTTGAGTCTTAAAGGTTGAAGAATAAATCCAAGAGAAGTCACACACAAGAGTGCAAGAAAAATCTCACAATTTTATTGATAATAGAGTATAATTTAAGTCTAAAAATAAAGAAGACACCTCTTTATATAGAAAAGGGGTCATGAAATTCTACCTAAAAAACAAGAAAATAAAGTCCTAAATTAGTTTGGACAATAAGTCCAACTACCTTAGGGAAAGGGAAAAACTAGGAAACAAAAATCAAGTCATTCTTGGAAAGTAATTCCAACAATCTTAGGAAAAGAAAAACATAACCTTAACTACCTAGGAAAGCAATAAATACAATTCCAAAATATATGGGAATAAGTTAATATCAATCTAGGATAGGATCTTGAAAGTCCAAACCCAATCTTGGATAAGATCTTGGAAATCTTGAAGGCAACTTGCAAACAACTTGGCACCAACTTGCACTTAACATCTAGCACGCCTATTGAACCATTTTTGGGAAGCAAGTAAATCCTTTTTATATTATAAAAACGTGGCTTTATATATGACTTTATGGGATGCAAGTTTGGACATATATTAGGTGCCAAATTGGTCAAAAAGTGGACTGATTAGGACCTTCTTCAAAGGATATCTCTTGGGAGCCAATACTCCTCTTCTTGGACATGAATTTGAGCCATAAAACAATTGTAACACCTAGACAATTCACATCCTTTATCCTTGAGCTCTTCCTCCCAATTAACAACTTCTTCATTTGCACTTAAAATCTAATGACCTTGTTTTGTAACTCTTTAGCTTGACATATTGCTGAAGGCCCTCTTTGAGATTCCAAAGCTTTATCCTTGTCCTTGAATAGAGTTGAGCTTCCTAGGATGTTATCGTTAAAGTCCACGAAAACAAAACTATAAGAGCTAAAAAATTGAGCCAGAGCCAACAATATTGCAGAACCTGAGTGTAAAAACTAGAGAGTCAATTTACTCTGAGCATAGACAATGCCAGGATTTCAAGTTTATGGATTCAGGATTCTATCTTATTAAGTTACTAAATTCGAAATTAATAACTTGTACATATTTAATGAAAAATTTAAGACAAATAAATAATTTGAACCAAAGCTATTGGATTCGACCGATCCCGTAGCCGACACTGTGGTTCTGCCTCTGGCTTTGAGACTAGATAAAAAAATAGCAGAATATGAGGACGAAATAATCAGGCCTTGATAGTGTAGTCACTGTCCTTAAGGAATTTGAGCCTCCCACTTTCGTTGCTGCAATGATTAAGGCAGAATTCCTTCAAGAGTTTACAAAGACAAAGAAATTCGAGTACAAACAATTAACTTGAATTTTCACTTGAAGAAACTTTGTGAATTGTAGATAGCAGTTAGAGAAGAAGATGGAAATTTTTTGCTTTCTGTTTGTTTCATTTTGGAGAGGAAAGGAGTCTATCTGTTGAGTTCATTACACAAATGGTCACTCAATTATCCCAAATTATCTTCTAAAGTCACTTTACTTTTGTTTGTAACAACAAAATCACTGAACTCTTGTGGGGGTGAGCATGTGGATGAATGCTGAAACGGTGTAATTGACAGGTAACTTATCCAAACATGATGGAATTTTTTGATTTCCTTGGAGTTGATACAGAGATCTCCGATATGTCATTTTCAGTGAGCTTAGACCAAGACCGTGGTTGCGAATGGGGTACCCGAAATGGAATCTCTAGTTTGTTTGCACAGAAGAAGAATGTGTTGAATCCATACTTTTGGCAAATGATTAGAGAAATTAGCAAGTTCAAGCAGGATGTCACAAGGTACTAATAACTTATTTATCTTTATATATGTGACTACTTATCATTAGTCAATTCCATTGAGCAATTTGTTGGTTTATTGATCTCATTAGAAATTTAGAGCACATATTCTTCTTTGTTCATTTGAACATCATGCATTTGATTAAAATGGACTAAATCGTTCTGCTTTGTATGCTTTCTTTATTTATATGTCAAGGAAAGAGCTATCTCCGATGAAATTTATTTCATCACGAATACGTTTCTGATTGCATTGCAGTTATCTTGAAGCACTTGACAACAATCCAGACATTGATCGCGATGAAACGTTAGGGCAATTTATTAAGTCACACGGCTATTTAGAGTTATTTCAGAAGGCTTATCTGGTGACATGCTGTTTGTTGTAGTTCTTGATTTTGATACATACTTGTATTGGCCTTTTACTTTATTCAACATATTGTCGAAGCAATTTACATAAATGTTCCACAGATTCCAATATGCGCTTCAATCTGGTCCTGTCCCTTAGAAGGAGTAATGAGCTTTTCTGCTTATTCCCTTCTTTCATTCTTCCGTGACCACCATCTTCTGCAGGTTTCATTTCTCTTATCTACTGTTCAATTAGCATACTTCGTGTGTAGATTACATATATCATTTTATTGTCTTTGTGCCTAAGGGTGCTTTTGTTTCTTTCTTTACAGCTCTTTGGTCTCCCTCAATTGCTCACTGGCGGTCACATGCATATGTGAACAAGGTGATTTTTTTAATTCATAGATACCACAACAGTTTTTACTATTTCTCTAAAAGGAAAACTTCATGCAATTACCAATTTTCACCTTCTTGCATGATTTATTATGTTAAGCATATATCATCCTTGAGAGTGATTTTGACGGGGGCACTGAATACAGGTTAAGGAGGAACTGGAGAAGAGAGGCTGCCAAATAAGAACTGGTTGTGAAGTAAATTCTGTATCGACAAATGAAGAAGGTCTAGCTTGATTTAATTTATGGCTTTTTGCTAGAGTTTGCTGTGCTGTTTCTTTTATCTTAATAGTAGATAGGCATATATCTGTTTGGAAAACGGACAGGCTATTACCTGAGGGCAATTTAGTTAATGAAAAAACACCATCACTTTATGTGTTTAAAAATGGTCCTTTGTAAAGGCCAAACCAGAAATGATGAAGATGGTTTTCATTGATATCCATTAGTGTAACAATGGTGTCCGGGTTAGCTTGCACACATCTCAACTATGCCATTGGGTAACTGTTACCTCCCATCAGCACAATACTAGGTTACTCTTCCGCCAGGCTTAGGCAAATGGGAAGAAATCATGTACTGATTTTGTCTCTGCCAGGATTTGAACCATGGTCTCCAAGGTTTACACCACCTCATTGACCACTATAAGAACATGTGTTTTTTTAGTTTATATTCATTTTGTGATTTTTTTTCAAGTGATAGTGGTGTAGATAAAGTTAATCTAGTGCTTATCCAAGGGAAAAACTTCAATCAGCTGCATTGTGTTACTATCACATAGCTATGGACTACTCTTCATTCTAACTGTAAAAGAAAGAGCCCGTGCAGGTTGTACCATAGCTTCCAATGATGGTGCCAAAGAAGTATATGATGGATGCATAATGGCTGCGCATGCACCAAATACTCTGAAAATGTTAGGCAAAGAGGCAACATACGATGAAACAAGAATTCTGGGTGCTTTCCATTATATCTACAGGTACTTTTGATTCCTTTACAGTATAGAGATCCTCTAAGAAAAGGCACCCGAGGAGCTCTATTTTGTGCTTTAGTGAAGTTAAATTAAAATGCATGTTCTAATGGTGGCTGGTTGTAGTCAATGTAACAACTACAACCTGCTAGATTTCTGAGATAATATGAAAATCGTACTGGAGACCAAGATTAATATAATTAGTAATTCCACCTCTAAAATTCAATCCACGAGCACCACATAATCTTGAAAATTTCCTTTTAACTTATTTCTCATACTACCTGGCTTGAAAGAAGTGAGTTGTGGATTGAACCATATTCTTAATAGGA